>NW_027105462.1:846151-856270 GCF_000696795.3 Halyomorpha halys | reverse complement strand
TCTTTATTTTAAACAAATATTTTGCCTCAATATTAGTTAATGTGGGTTGAAAGAGGAGACATTCAACTTTTCAATGGTTGTATTGAGATGGAATTAGATAAAATAAAGAGGTGTTGTGAACCATTAATTGAACAATGGTCACTAGGAAGAAAAAAAATTAATCAAATGAATCAAGGTGAAAAATTAATTTCTACAAAAAATGGTATTTGTGGGTTTCAGAAGAAACTAAAAAACGAGTATAATTTGGTTTTTCTTTAAAAAAATTGTTGAACTACTTTACGCTAAGCCAAATTGTGCTTATTTAATTTTTTGTGAATATAATATCGTTTATTCATGTAAATTTGTTAATGTGGGTTGAAAGAGGAGACATTTCATTGATTGTATTAAGATAGGAATTGGATAAAATAGAGAGGAGTTATGAACGATTATATGAACAATAGTCACCGGAATAAAATCATTCCCTTCAAATAAATCAAGGACAAAAAGTTTTTGATTTTTAATTTCTTTGAAAACAAATATGTGGGTTTCAGAAGAAACTAAAAACCATAAAGTGCTTTTTCCTACAAAAAAAAAAAAAAAAAAATTGTTGAACTACTTTACACTAAGCCAAATTATGTTAATTTAATTTTTAAGAATATAATATCGTTTATTTGAATCATTAATGTACATTTGTTCTAATTATTTGTAAAGAAACGAATCGAATGGTATATAGTAACCATGAAAAAAATGTATACTTTCTGAGCCAGGCGCCAAAAATGCTTAATTTTGTCAATAACTTTAGAAAAAGTTTTTCTTTATTTTAAACAAATGTTTCGCCTTAATATTAGTTAATGTGGGTTGAGATGGAATTGGATAAAATAAAGAGGAGTTGTGAACGATTAATTGAACAATGGTCACCGGATAAAAAAAAAATTTCTTGAAAAATGGTATTTCTAGGTTTCATAAAAAACTAAAAACGAATATGATTTGCTTTTCACAAAAAAAAAAAAAAAAAAATTAACCAAACTTTAATATACATTTTTTTAAATTTTTAGTGGGTAAAAATACCTGTAATATAATAATAAATATTTTTTCTTATTCTTCAGAAAGAGAAAAATTGATTGGCATCTAATAACTAAGAAAAAAATTTGTATTGTTTTAGATAGGTACCAAAAATGCTTAATTTTGTTAATCATTTTTTTTACCGAAAAATCGGGCCTGCCTATAATCTCCCGGGGGGGGGGGATTCTGAACAATTAGCAAAATATGCCCCATCTCAATAGGATGCATAAAGTATGAACAAACAAAATATTTACTTTTATATATTAGATTTATCTATATTTACAATTGAATTAAAATATATACAACTAGTAGTTATATAGAAAAATTAAAAATTATAAAATAGTACTAATTATTCTAAGACGTTTTAAAATAATGTCATACTGGTTTATATTTATTTTAATAATTAACTTATTGGTCCTGTACACCAATTAATGTACGCTACAATTAACTAGAAGACCAGTCATTCCCCGACAACTAGCGGAGAACATGACAGTTATGGGTGTGATTTCCCTCGAGATCGAGAAATCCGCCTTTTCCGATGACAGATCCGAAGGACCCCTGGGAAATGCGGCCTGGAAGGGTTGTGGCTGTCAGAAGACATCCTCTACAGGAGTAATCCTGAGTTCATCGGAGGCACCCCTACCACTCTCTTGTTTGTTCGAGGAGCACAATTTTCATTATAAAAGGATAAACCGCCCAAGATGATCCTTCCTGGTTCAAACAAAAGGCTCCTCCTTAAAGAAAGAAGATATATTAAAGTACGTCTTTGATGGATGGAGGGAATCGCGAAGCATCTGTTTATCTAAGTCCCTTACTCCTGGTTGATTCGACTAATGCACTCAATCTGGACTCCTGTTATTCAAGCAATTACATCAAGTCCTGGATATTGCGGCCGAAGAACAAGGCTTCAAAACGTGCTTTGATCTTGAATGCTCCCCGCGAGTATTGTTTGCATTACAGAATTTTAATAAAAGAAGAAAACATTATGGCAAGGAAATTAAGAAACGACAAAAGAAGTAAAACTGAAACTTCTCCCTCTTAAGTACATCTTTCTATCTCCGACTAAATATGTAACTATTTAAGACTTAATTGGCTACACTGTATTGCAACCTTTACTGTGTTGTACAATTACAGTTTAAACTACGATTTCTTTAATCTCGGATAAACTCAATAATTAGACGTTGTACCAGAAAAGTTAATCTGATATTAATAAAAAATCTACGTTTAAGTACAGTTACAGTACGAGGAACCTTCCATAGTTCTAGTTGGGTCTGTTATGTAGCGAAGGTGTGTTGTATTATTCTGTTTTTCAAAATACAATAAATTTGAATCGGATTTGATCGAGATAGACGATTTGACAAGAAGGACAACGAGGACTTCAAAGAATTAGTTACTCAGAAAATAATGAAAAAAAATATTTCGTCCTCGATCAAATCATTTTTTACAGTGGTCGGATGAAGAACGTTTTCAGAGATTTTGCCTGTCAAAAGTGGCTGATGAACACCCAAACCAACTCGTTTCTAACCTGGCTTCTCCTTCACTACCTAATAATCCTCCTAGGCGTCTGAAAAGAATATGGCCTCGAGATCTTCTCCTTTAGAAGTGTTTTTGGAGTTGGAGTGGAATGGGTAGATTCTCCACATGTTTGTTTCATGTCATAATATCACTTACAGCAAATTTACTTGATATGTATATATGTATACAGTTGTAAATAACAATAAATAAATTATTAAAATAAAAAATTTAATTCTTTTAAAATTTTTTGAGGTAAATCACTTCCATTTTTGAATGAATTATTTATTATTTATTCATGATATTGTACAACGTTTCGGGACCACTGTCCCATATTCATGCACTATAAAAACCTATAACAATAATAAAACTATATATGTATTTATAGTTGACCGTAAAAATTAATATATAAGAAGATGGTCAGGGTTGCGGTCAAAAGTGAAACAAAAATAGTTTATAACTATTTATTTTCCGACGTTTCGCCCCACTTTGCAGGGCTTCATCAGGGCTAAAAAGATACAAAATGATACAATGATAAGAATAAAAATACAATGATAAGAATAAAAACAAGTAACAATAGCAAAAGTGGCCTTTTTTTTTTATTCTTATCATTGTATCTTATCTTTGTATTTTTATTCTTATCATTGTGTCATTTTGTATCTTTTTAGCCCTGATGAAGCCCTGCAAAGTGGGGCGAAACGTCGGAAAATAAATAGTTGTAAACTATTTTTGTTTCACTTTTGACTGCAACCCTGACCATCTTCTTATATAATAATAAAACTAACATAACACCAATCTTCATCCTTATTTATTTCTGTTTATATAATAATAATAATCACCTCTTGATTTCATATGGGAAATCATGTCAACCATTTGTGCATCTTTACTTCTCTCTGGCACAGCCATCATTCTACATTTCTTACTACCTCTTTGGACCTTATTCAGTTATAGAGATAATTCATTATTGGAGATAATTCATTCAAAAATGGAAGTGATTAACCTCAAAAAATTTTAAATTCACCAGACTTCCTAGAGAGATAATCCAGACAAAAATTTAAGTGAACCCACGATTTCTAACATTGACGATAAGAATTGCAGAGGTTGGCAGTTTTGGCAGTTACCTTGGTGGCCTGGTTAACAAAACTGTAGGCCAGAATTAGGTCGCTAAGTTTTCGGAGTTTTACTAAACTCTTGAACTAATCTAAGATGTACAAATCTTAGTTTTACCAGTTATTGATGAAATAGGCATTTAACACAACTTAAGACGCCTCGAGGACATATGAATTTTTATTTCTGAACTACTAGAAATCAATTTATTTTAGCAAATATTACTAATCCTAAAAAGATAAATGTAATAAACTAAATTATAGTGCATTAATTATCTTTATTTTGATTGTTGTCAGACATATGTATGTCCATGGTTCTTGATATAAAGATTTTCCACAATGAATTCTTTAAATAATGATTTTTCATTATATATTTCATAGTTACTTTTTAAAAAACTGTTTTCCGGGAACTACTTGGACGTAAATAGCTCTACTAGGTCTCATATCTTAACAAATTTACTCTAATTAAAATGATTTTCTATTAGGTTTTCTTGTGTTGTTGATAGTTTTAACGATATTAAGCTCCGAATGAAAAATTATTTTTTATTTACGTTCTGAAACATGGTATTTTTTATTTCACCTAACTATAATCGGCAGACTGATCAACTTTGACTAGTAATTATATGTAGTTTTCATTAAAGCAATAAAAAATTGCGATGAAATAAATGACTTTTTTTGCTTCCAGGCTCTTGTACTTGTACCACACAGACCATTTCACGAGACATGGTTATTTTAACTTTAACAGCCTCAAACAGGAAACTGCACGCAAATTCCGACTATTACAGCACTTACTAGACAAACGTTCTAAACTTCCAACTCATTACAAAAGACTGATCTACATGACTGTAATAAGACCAATCTGGACATACGGAGTTGAGCTTTGGGGCTCCACTAAACCTTCGAACTCCTCTCGAATCCAATCTTTACAATCCAAAATCCTTCGTAAAATCCTCAATGCTCCTTATTTTGTTACTAATAAAACCATCCATAAAGACCTAAATGTTCCTTATGTAACCGATCTAGCCCGAACCCGATATTATTCCTTCCATAATAAACTCCCTAACCACCCAAACCCACTCGTTTCTAACCTTGCTTCCTCTTCCATTCCTGGCAATCCTCCGAGGCACCTGAAAATAAGATGGCCTCGTGACCTTATATTGTAAACTGTTTTTAGAGTTCTACTACTGGGTAGTTTCTCTACATCCTGTATCCTATCATTATGTCATTATGATCAAATTTAGTTGTTGTTATAATATCAGTTGTAAATATAAATAAATAAATAAAAAAAAAAAAAAAAAAACAGCCTCAAAACGTATGTTTTCATCGAAAACTCGAATTGGGGTTCACGATCGTATTACTTTCTTATATTATGTATTTCATATATAAGTAATTGAAAGAAAAAAATCCGTCTTTCTCCCTTAGAGAGATGATGAACCACAGTTTATTAAACCTCACGTACTCATTTTTTATTTTTTGTTCTGCAAGTTGTGATAACTCGCGAGTGCACACGGTATGAAAGAGAGAACCAAGAGAACAGAGGTGATAAATCAGGCACAGAACGGAGACAGGACAGATGATATTTAGTTGTGGTGGAGCGACAGCAGAGGGCGGGGTTTTTGCAGCTACTGACAGGGAGCTGGCAGGGCGATCGGGTAGATGTAAATCGGGGCTTTGTTATTGGCTAATTGTATGCCCTGACACCATGACAGGTAAACAGCCCTTAAATATCTCCGGCTATCTGTTATTATACAGGCACACTCTTGTTTACTCAGAGCTATTTAACATGGCCGCCTCGTTTTCTATCGGTCTCGTATCGCGTCTGATCCATCCCTCTTGTTCGTCCATTTATTTGCCGCATCTCTCATATCTCTCCCATCCCTTCCACGTTTTCATTTCCCTACTGCCATAGTTCGCTTTATCCAAATTCCGCATTAGGTTATAATAGCCCGGTGGAAAAAAAAGTCGTAGAATTACTAGTCAAAATTGAAAAATCTGCCAAGTATGGTTGAAGGGAATAAAAAGTGGGGCTATTTTAAAACGTTAAAAAAAAATTATTTTTCACTCGGAGCTCTATATCTTGAAAACTACCAACAACACCAGAAAATCTAAGAGAGTATTATTTAAAGAAGAGTAAATTTGCTAAAAAATGAACCCCAATATCTATCCAGGATACATGTAATTAACTAAATAACATTTGAAATCTATTGACAGAAAACAGGCAATTATAGCGAGTAGGTTGATCGATGTACGACATGTCACAATCTCACAAGAGGAGATCATAACACTAATAAAAAGGCAATCCTGACGACATCATGCCGTTTTTCAATTTAAGGACCGTCGCATTCCGGGGGTTTAGCGGGGCGGGTCCGGCGGGGAAGGATTGCCTTTTTTAGTGTTAATAGTTCCTGAGATACACATTTTTAAAAGCAACATTTTATAAAATATATAAGGAAAAATCAGTAGTTCCAGAATTTATTATGGGAAATCTTTATCTCAGGAACCATTAGCCGTACACGTCTATTAGCAATCAAATTAAAGCTAGTTTAATATGCTATAAAGTAGTTCATGACGTTTATCTTTATATGAGTAGTATTTTTTGTGATATTAGCAAATGAATAAGAATTCTGCATAGGAAATTTGGCCCGAATAATTAGAAATCAATTTATTTTAGAAATTATCAATTACCCTTTTATTCATCTTGTTTTTTGTTCTTAGCCCTAACGTTGGTAATTCCGGCTTTTAAATGTTTCCAGAGTCAACTAATAAAATTATTATTATAATTATATTATTATAACTGTGATAGTTTTGAGAAGTAAAAAAAAAAAACTTAATTCTTATCTTCATAATAGGAATAAAAAATCTTTAATTTAAAGAAAGCTAACTCCATGCTTTCATATAGCTCTTGAATTAAAACAATTTTCTATTGTTATATGCTTTCCATGTATTTCTATTATAAATTAAACAGTAAAATCGATTATTGGAGGATTTGAGTGTTTTATACACATTTTGAGTTTTTACTGCACGATTTTGCTCTTTAAGGTTTTTATGCTGTACGTTTTTAGGTGTTTTATTGCACCAGTCTCTATAATAAACTAAATATTACTGGGTTACTATATATTTCTTTATTACTATATCGTCCTATTAGATCTTAAATAGTAATTATTAAAATTAGATTTGTCTTTAACAGTTTATCCTCAACAAAAGACACCCCTTAATAGTTCCGATGTTATAACTTAATTATTTAAGTTAATCTATCGATACCAGTACAATTAATGTACTGTTTCTAATTTGAATTCTGGGAAATAATGAACCCCCGGAAAGTATTTTCAATATTAATCTGGATTTGAAAGTTTATTGCTAGTAAACAGTTGTTCTGGTCTTTGGAAATGTAAATGCAATGCTTAATCAAATAATCAAAAGTAAAGATTTCCAATTAATGAAACTGATTACTTGATTGTAGGAGTGGATAGCTCATTGGTAAGGCAATGGACTACTAACTCCAAGGACCAGTTGGAATCCGACTGTGGCAGATAATTTTAATCTGTTACCTGCAGTAAGTAATTTTAATCTGTTACTACTTGAGTAAGCCCTGTGGGTTCGGGAGTTCCCCAGGGTCTACCCAGCCTCTTAAAGTCGGTACCCTTAAATAGGGAAATCTTGCGGCCGAGCGTGATTCTGACCATCTCCTTACACAACCGTTGGTCTAGAAACTGAACTTACTTACAAAGTACTGCACCCCCACAGATTTTTTTTTTAAGTCCCAGGTAGTTAGCACTTGTGGTCAGTGATAGTCTACGATTTGTGACAATGGCTGATAGTTGCCACATATATTTTAGTGCTCACAAACTTCCTTGTCTGTCAACTCCATACCTATTTAGATCATTTTTCTATCAAATATCGATCATTTGATGACTAAATATATCGATAACAGGATGACTAATGATATCGAATAGCGCAGATCAGCGAACTTCGTAGAAGCAGGTCAGCACGTGCTAAGGACGGTGACCTTTTCTCAATCGATTAAGAATCGATAATTTCGAATGATACAACACAAATCGATAGCTTGATATCTCGATAATTACGGCGTATTTATAGTAATTTGTTGTATAACTTTAAAGAAGAAGAATCGGTAATCAGAGAATCATAGGTTATTTACTCATTGGATGAGTGCACAATTCTCAGAACATTATTGATATACTTATTATCATTTCTTGTTAATAATTAATTATGATAGTTTATTACTATTGAATATAATTTCTCTTACATCTTCAATTCAATAAAAAGAAGTGAATTATATAATTAATAAAAAATTTGCACGAAAATCTACGTTGTCATGACGAATTTTAAATTCTAATATTTTTTTTTGTATGTTACTTATCTGACTTATAATTTAATTAGCCTTTCTATAACATATTTGCTAAGACTAACTCTTTAACATTCAAAGTCGTATAAAGTACTATAACTCTTCACAATAATATTTTTTTTTCTAATGGTTATATCTTTATATTTAACGATTTCCTGTAAATAAAACCACCCTTAAAAATCCTGCCACCCTTTAATCATTCTTTTGACGACATTTCAAATGAACTCATCGTTCATTTTGAAATTAATATCTAAAATGAAAATAAAATTATTAACAATTTCAACATTATTCCATATACATAATTTTTATGAACATAACAGTGTTTATAATCTTTACAGTTTCTTGGATAAAGTTTTAACAAATGAGTGTGATAAATGAATATTAATTTTTGTTCTTAATGTAAAAGTTGACTAATTAGAAATTGTTGTGACCTGGGCAGAATAGCCTGCTTGAAGTTGAGTGTTTAAATATTTTTAGTTCCAATATTGTATTAAGATGTTCCTGAGGATGGCTGGATTGGCCGAAACGTCGGACTTATAAGAAAAATAAAATGTGTTGAAATAAAAATGGATAAAAAATGAATTATTTATTTAAACATAAGTGTTAAAAAAAATTACTATAATTTAAATCAGCATATATATTGTACATTATACTATCCATCTTAATTATCATATTATTAGGAATAAATGTTTCCACATAATAGTTTTCTCATAGTTTTTATTAATAACTGAGAGATAACAAACAAAAAAACCAACACGAAAATCACTTTATTATAATACATTCGTCTGTTTTTTTTATCTGGATTATATGATCATATAATGGTCATCTGTAAAAATCTTTATTTTCGAAAACCTTAATGTACTATTCCTCCCTTAATGTGAGAAATCATCTTTTACATTCGAATAGAACGTTGGGAAGAACAGTTTTTTAAAGTTCAACTTTTAAGTTTATAGATAGAAGCTGCGAGTTAAGTAATTTCGAAATACAAAAATAACAAGCATTTACTAATTTTATTTTCTTATCAATTGCCCTTATTTTTCTAGTTATTTCAGCCTCTCTACCTCTTCAAATGTATTTCATCCTCAAAAACTTATTAAGCTAATATAATATCGAGTTACGAAAAAAAAAAAATTATTTACTACTGTCAAATTTAACAACATACAAAGATAAACAAACTCAATGTTGAGACCGCTAAGTTCTCAGTAAGACCCCAATACAAATCCTTACTGTCAAACATTTACTGTAAACAGATAATTAGGGGGCTTTGTCAGATTAAGAGCCGAGATTTGACATGAGCTCCTCAGGTCAAAGCTGTCCTGAAATGTATACCTGACATTTGTCAAGGTAAGATGGATAAAGCTGCTTGAGAATGCTAAACACATTATGTACAAATAATACGGTAAGGTATCATTTTTTACAACTGTATATTATATACATAAGATGGTTGGGGTGCGGTCAGATAATAACAAAAATAAGTTAAAAAACTTATTTATTAATGCCAACGTTTCGGCCAGAATTTCTAGCCTTCATCAGGGCTAAGAACAAAAAACAAGATAACCAGTGAATAAAGGATATATAGAATGACTAAAGTAAATAATTGTCCACAATGAATAAATAATATAAAAATATAATGAAAGAAGGTCAATAAAACGTATATATAGATAATTAATTATACAAGTAAAATAACATAATTAATGAAATAAAAATATAAAATTATATGATGCAAATAATGTACATTATCACGTTTTAATTATAGTAATAAAAAATTGGGGTGAAATAACTGCCTTTTTCACATATAAGCATTTTTTTGACTTTATTTTTACAACCAACGAATGAGATGTAGAGAGAGAAAAAAAAATAATAATAAAAAAAAAATGTCATGAAGGCATGAAGGTTAAGGTCATCCAACGATGCCTCTCCATTAAAATTGAAATTTAAAAATCAATTTAAGAGGTCCCTATTCCAGCTCCTTCGTAAACGTCGTCTCGTATCTGGTGTCTAGTGTTGATAATCCTTGAATTTGAGGGAATAATTATTATACAGCGAAATTAGCTGTTATTTATGTTACTATAGTTACCGTCTTAACACCATCTATAT
>NW_027105462.1:821482-845771 GCF_000696795.3 Halyomorpha halys | reverse complement strand
TTATTTATTATTTTATTTATTTATTTTATTATTATTTTTTTTTTTTTACTTCCGATCAAGTTATATTTTTGTCAGAAAATTTTGTGATTTCAAAAACTGAAGCACCAATTCTATTACCTTATCATCGTCTCCAAGGGTTTTTGAGATATCTTGCCTTAGTCTTAAGCTATTGAGGTGTGGTGTAAAATATGGGCATCGTTGGAAAACATGGCTTATTGTTAAATTGTTATTGTAATACTGGCAGTTCGGAGGCGTTTCCTTTGAAATAAGATAGGAGTGGGTGAGCCTCGTGTGACCCATTCTCAGCCTAGTCAGTACAACTTCCTCTCTACGGCATTTGCGACTGGAGGTACCCCAGGACTTGACATCCTTTTTAATAATTTTTAATTTATTCATTGGGCTTTCGTTCCACAAAGATTGCTATTTATCTTTGATTTCTTTTACAAGAGGCTTGCTTATCTCTGACGGAGTTAAAATTGCTTTACCCCGTCTCGAAAGCGCAAGTGCTTCTCATGGTTTAATTTAATGTGAAGAATTAACAAAATAGGGTAATTGTAAACTGAAATTAATGACCTGGCAGAATAGCCTGCATTATGTTTTTAAAATTGATATGGTTTTAAAATTGTCTTTGAGGATGGCCGAATTGGCCGAAACGTTAGATTTATAAAGAAATGTAAATTATTTGGGACTGAAATTGGATAAAATTTATTTATTTAAACAATGATAACCAGTCTCAAGAAAGTGTAAAAATTATATATGAAATAAAAGAGTTTAATATTACACATTAATACAATAATAACTGTTAAAAAATGTTATTGCAGGCCGAAGCACCGTATGAGATCTTTTTTACTACTTGCACATGCACTCATCACGAATTCCCCTGTCCTATTCTCGTTGGGGGAGGGAGATTGGTGGGCGAGGGTACAAACGAGCGGAGAGAAATATTCCAACGAAACGATTGGATGACAGCGGTGGTGAAGAACAACACAGCAGGTAGGGAACAACAACATCACAAACCATGGCGAGGTAATTAAAACGGAAGAATTACTGGACCGCACCGCTCAGCCATTTGCATTCTGTCGTCCCATTGTCGTCCCTTTTTACTAGTCCCGTATCTCATCCCATGTTCAACTATCTTCTTTACATTTCGTACCCGTTGCAATAATGCACTTGATCGATGCATTTATCTTAACTATGTTGTAATTATAATAACAATAAAAAGTACCCAAACAATAAATTAGATTAGATTTTATTTGGGAAAAAGACAAAATATTGTACAAATTCATAACACAATATACAATTATAAAAGAAAACCTAAGTCTAGTGCTCCATTACAAAACAATAAAAAAAAACATACTGGATAATACACAACTATTAACATAATATTCATAGCTCCATTATATTTAACATAAAATAATGAAAATTCTTTTAAATAAGCGAAAGCTTGATATAAATGAAGATATTAATTGGCTTCGAAAACTATTTACATAATAGAATTTATATAATTCCAATAAATGCCATCACATCACCTTTACCCTCCGTCGTAAACCTACTGACAGCCCTACAGTTTCATTTAATGATGAATTAATACCCCTGTCGAACAGATCCGCTACCTTGGACTATTTCTCCGAGGCGCCTGAAAAGATGATGGCCACGAGACCAGCTAATGTAAAATGTCATTAGAGTGCTACCAATGGGTAGTTTCTCTCCACACTCCAATTTAACTTAGATCAGATTTACTAAATGTATTATAATGTACAGTTGTAAATAGGAATAAATAAATAAAAAATAAAAAAAAGAATTTATATGTAACTTACAAAATTAACAAATTACAAATAAATTAACAAAATTGTAAATTACAAATAAACTTATTACATACTGTTACAATGTAAATATATAGTCTGTTCAATTTGGCTTCACTATGTTCAATATATTTTCAATGTTTTGTAAGTCGCAAGGTGCGGATATGGGTGGCGTTAAGATATATTGTCTATTTTTTTAAAAGGTGGGACAATGTAGGAGGATGTGGTACAAACTATTATTGAAATAATTTTTGCAGAATGGACAGAGTTCATTTGCCTTGAAAGTAATGGTTTTGCTTCCGTGGTGTAGTTTGATATGCTACGGGTTTCCTACTCTTAGATAATTATACTTCAGGTTTGAATAGGTTAAAACAGCAGAGTGATCCGTACATGGCGTTAATATTTGAGTTGAATAAATTGCAATTACGTAAAAAATTAAATCACTAATAAAAAAATCAGTGTTGAAAAAAGTTTGAAATCTTCAGGCATTCTTTAATCTCATTAATTAAACAATTTTTAATAAAATAGAAAAATGTGGGAGCCGGTGTCTCAGTGGTAAGGCACTACAACATTTATTAGAAAAACGGTCAAAACTTCCAATCCATTACAAAAGACTGATCTACATGACTATTATAAGGCCTATCTGGACATACGGAGTTGAGTTATGGGGCTCCACTAAACCATCGTATTCCTCCCGAATCCTATCCTTCCAGTCTAAAATCCTTTGTAAAATCCTTAATGTTCCTTATTTTGTTCCATGGTGACCTCAAAGTTTCAAATGTTGCCGATTTGGCCAGAACCAGATACCAATCCTTCCATGATAAACTTACCAACCACCCAAACCAACTCGTTTCTATCCTGGCTTCTTTTTCATTACCTAATAATCCTAGCCGTCTGAAAAGAAGATGGCCTCGAGATCTTCTCTTCTGGAAATGTTATTGGAGTTCTATCAATGAGTAAATTCTCAACATTGTATCATGTCATTATATCATTTACAGCAAATTTTCTTGATGTATATATGTATACAGTTGTAAATAACAATAAATTAATTAAAAAAGATATTTTAGTTCTTTTTTATTTATTCAAATTTATAATTTTTCGGTTATTTGCTCCTATACCTCTTTCGAAGCTACTACTTTAAATGCACTTCCTCGATGTTTGAACGACAGGCATTAATTGATTCGTGAAAGGAAGAGAAACGATAATAATAACAAAAATTAGCATTCAGATGACTCTTTAATGATTATTTTCGGCGGGGGGGAGGCCCTAAAACGTCACTCACTGTCCGTTATAATATTTTTCGTCCCGCTCGAGGTTAGCACTCAGGAAGGAGGTAATTGTCTCTGTAATTAAACACTATTTTAGTCCCAATCAACCGCTTCCCTTCTACCTTAGTTTGTCGGCTTTTTTACATTTTCTAAAAGTTATTTTTTGTTTCGTTTAAATCTTTATTTATATATATTTTTTAATAATTTATTTACTGTTATTTACAACTGTATACATATATATACATCAAGAAAATTTGCTGTAAGTGATATAATGACATAATACAAACATGTTGAGAATCTACCCATTGATAGAACTCCAATAACATTTCTAGAAGAGAAGATCTTGAGGTCATCTTCTTTTCGGACGCCTAGGAGGATTATTAGGTAAAGAAGCAGAACCTAGGATACAAACGAGTTGGTTTGGGTGGTTGGGAAGTTTATTTAGGGAATTAACATCAATTAATTTTAATGTTTTGAAACAGCCACCGTTTTCAAATCCACTAACTATACCTGACAGACCTAGCAATATTTTTTTTTTTTTTAATAATTTATTTATTGTTATTTACAACTGTATACACATTTATACAACAAGTAAATTTGCTGTAGGTGACATAGTGACATGATATAAACATGTTGAGAATCTACCCACTGATAGTACTCCAATAACATTTCTAGAGGAGAAGATCTCGAGGCCATCTTATTTTCAGACGCCTAGGAGGATTATTAGGTAATGAAGGAGAAACAAGTGGATTTGGGTGGTTGAGAAGTTTATTATGGAAGGAACGGTATCTGGTTCTGGCCAAATCGGCAACATATGAAACATTGAGGTCCTGATGTATGACTTGATTTGTGACAAAAAAGGAGCATTAAGGATTTTACGAAGGATTTTAGACTGTGAGGATTGGATGGTTCTGTGTATCCTGTAGTTCAGATTGTAGTATTTTTTTAAATATAATTTAAGCTGAGATAAAAATATGTTCAATCCAAGCATTTACTGGGATACATTGTTGGGGAATATTACCCGAATTAATTATAATTCTTTAGATTTGGTATGATAAAAAATTATTTCATAGTAATGGATGTAATAAATTTAATAAATTATTTTAAAATAAAATGTAATCTACTTCTCTGGCACCACAGAAACATTTTGTATGTGTCCGACTGTGGGACTTAGAGAAGGTAAGAGCTGAAGTAAGGGGGTGGCTGAGACATTAAAATGACTATCAAATCCCCGATCTGATTCAGTGCTCATCCTTCGCCTCTTTTAAGGTCCTGCTACCAGCATCTTTTCTTTGACAGATCTATCTCTTTTTATTTCAGTATTTTTTGTCAATCTAATATAATAATTTGTCTATTATAATAAAGTAGATCCTTTGGGTATCATATTCACGCAGTATAACAGCACAACTTTTACATTATAGTTGATAAAAAAAATTAAAATGAAGTAAAATTGAATTTTGATAGAGTGTCTGAAAATCGAATTTTTAGGTAACGCGTGTGCGGAATTCTGCTATCAAAAGTTGGGTCTGGAAATTTATTTTCTTCATGAGCCTATGTCCAGAAAACTTAATAAGTGATTTAAATAATAAAAAATAGTTTTGAACTTATATATTACTTATCTATCCCAATGGACCTTGTACTGCAACACTGTGCATAAACATAGTATGCATTTTAAATCCCTTCTTCCCACTTCGTAAAATCCTTGATGCTCCTTACTTTGTCACAAATCAAGTCTGGTGGATGACTTGATTTGTGACCTCAATGTTAAATTTGTTGTCGATTTGGTCAGAACCATATACCAACCAGAACCAATACTTCCATGATAAACTTCCCAACCACCCAACGAAATTTTTTCTGACCTGGCTTCTCCTCCATTATCTAATAATCCTCGTAGGCGTCAAAATTAATTAGGGGTGTAATACTTTGTAAGGAAGTACTGTTTCTAGACCAAAGGGTGTGTAAGGAGGTGATTTTGTCAGATTGCCTACTTAACAGTGCCTACTATATAATACAGGGTGGACCCCGGAGGGCTGCTGAACCCACAGGGCTGACTCGTGGCTACAATGAACTCGTAATTATCTGCCACGGCCAGATTCGAACCAGAGTTACTTTAACAATGCCTGACTATTGAGTTACCTGCTTCCATTAAATATAAAAAAACAACTAAATAATTCAAAAACACTATCCAAATTATAGTCTCAAAACATTTATTTCATTCACACGTCCAACGTTTCGGCCAATTCGGCCATCTTCAGGGACAATCTTAATTCACTATGAGACATATCATTTAACCATTTTAAAAAAAAACTCCATACAGGCTATTCTGCCCAGGTCAAAACATTTACATCTAATATGTCAAAAATACATTAAAAATCACAGTCAAATTATTTCTCTTTTACCACTATTTATACACTTATATTATAATAATGTATAAATAGTGGTAAAAGAGAAATAATTTGACTGTGATTTTTAATGTATTTTTGACATATTAGATGTAAATGTTTTGACCTGGGCAGAATAGCCTGTATGGAGTTTTTTTAAAATGGTTAAATGATATGTCTCATAGTGAATTAAGATTGTCCCTGAAGATGGCCGAATTGGCCGAAACGTTGGACGTGTGAATGAAATAAATGTTTTGAGACTATAATTTGGATAGTGTTTTTGAATTATTTAGTAAAAAATTGCCAGTCTCAAGAAAGAAATTTAAAGATTATAAATAAATAAAAAAACAAATTTAATAAGATAAAATATGTATATTTTGATCGAGATTGGTAGTTTTATTAATAATAAAAAAATATCTAATTAGTCTCAACTTTCTTCACTAAAATATGGTATATTAAATGGCTACCGTGTCGGCCAATCCGACCATCATCAAGAACAATCTAAATTTTACTATCACAGCCTTACATTGATTTATAAAACTTTACACGCTATTATGCCCTAACCCACAGGGCTAACTCACGGCTACAATGGAACAGGAAATAATTATCTGCGAACCCGAGTCCTTGAAGTTAGTAGATTGTGCCTTGCCACTGAACTACCCGCTCTCACTTAAAAGAGACTAAGATGAAAAGTAGATCTTCTATACAGAAACGTTGGCCACCCCTTTCTGCATGTTGATGATTTAGCCAGAACCTTCCATAACATTTTTTCCAATCATCCTGGCTTCTTCTCCATTACCCGATTTCAGGCGTCTGAAGAGAAGATGGCCTCGAGATCTGCTCCTTTAGAAATGTTCTTGAAGTTCAATCAATGGGCAGATTATCTACATGTTTGTATCATGCCATTGTACAACTAACATCAAATTTACGAGTACGTTTTTTAATACAGTGATAATTATCAATGAATATTTTTTTTTTTAATTTAAATCTAATATAAAATATATTTTAGCTCTTTCGATGATAATTTAGTGACGGACAGATACACCGTTGAGTTGCAATACCAGGACGCGCCAGGGACTGCAGTAATGAATTCGGGAAGGTTACTATAACGAGCTACGTGTCACTGGACAGAACATGTAACAGGTGTTACTACGTTACTGCCGGCCATCTCATTAAGAGGCCTATCCCCCCGAGCGATAACAATGCGCTCACTCGCGGCAAAATGCGTTGCGAGCACGTCAGCTCGTTAGCTGACAAGGTAGGAGCAGATGTGTCCCGCCGCACGTATAGATCGTCTCTCGTTCCCAGCGCAGGCCTTAATTTTAAATAATTTTGCGATATTTGTATTTAATACCAAAGCATGAAATATTAAAACCTTTTAATTCATTATTTTTTTTTATATCCTTTAACACTTTTGCTCTTACTAATCTCGAACAGCTTGGACTTCATCTAGACAAAAGACTAACCTGGAATCCTCACACAAGATTGAAAAGACAGGAAACTGCAAGTCGATTTAGACTATTACAGCACTAGACAAACGGTCCAAACTTCCAATTCTTTACAAAAGACTGATTACATGACAATTATAAGGCCTATCTGGACATACGGCGTTGAGCTTTGGGGCTCCACTAAACCTTCAAATTCCTCTCGTATCCAATCCTTACAATCCAAAATCCTTCGTAAAATTCTAAATGCTCTCTACTTTGTAACAACTCTAGCCCGAACCAGATATCAATCCTTCCATTATAAACTCCTTAACCACTCAAACCCATTAGTTTCTAATCTTGCTTCCTCTTTTATTCCGGAAAATCCTCCGAGGCGTCTGAAAAGAAGATGGCCTCGAGACCTTACATTGAAAAATGTTTTTAGAGTGCTACCATTGGGTAGTTTCTCTACATGCTTGTACCATACCATTATGATTTCCTCAAATTTACTTGATGTATTTATGTACAGTTGTAAATATCAATAAATAAATAAAATAAAATAAAAAATATGGTTTTTAATGAGTCTTTGTCCTATGTTGCCCGGCACACTCCTTCCTATATATCAGCGATTAAGGAGCGAGATAATTCGAGGGGGTGGCGCAGAAGACGCGAACATGGCACCTGGCCCCTCCAGATTAAAACGGAGCAGCTGTGAGAGATTGGACAGTCCTGCCTCCAGGCGACCAATCAAGTCCTTTGTAGTGTCCTTTCATGTCCTTTTATTTTCGCAGGACCGCTGTCCTCAGGTTCCTTTTGTCTAACGGTCTCCTCTAGGAAGGAAAAAAAAACAAAACAAAAGAAAAAAACTTTAGCTGTAATGGAACATCGGATCCATGTCTTGTCCAGGAAGTGATTCTATTCAATTTTTTTATTTCAAAAAACGATTATAGGTGCGGTTAGGGTAATTCCGAGAGAAATGGAAAAGATACAGTGACAAGAAAAAAGTATTTGCACACCTTGTCATTTCTTTATATAATGAATTTAAATTATAATAAAATATTTTGAGGTTCCTTAATAAAAAGTACAATTAAAACTTGTTAAAAAAAACAGTGTAAATTCAATTATAAATATTGATCATAATAAAAATTTATTTAATCATAATATAAACTCAAGGAAAAAAGTATGTTCAAACTATGTTTACTTGCTCTTGTTTGTATGCTTGAGTATAATAATCCAATTATTTTCTATCAGCATTATAAAATATTTCAATCTATTAAGTTCGTTTTAATTTAACCGATGTGAACTAAATAAAGTCCTAAGAATCGCAGTTAATGCTCATTGGTTCATAAGAAATAGCCAATTGCATCGCGAATTACATATGGAGTCAATAGAGGATTACATCAAAAACGGTTCATGAAGTTCCACTCCCAGTTGCCGACAGTTAAAGGAGCAGTGACCTACAACCTGGGAAACCCAACCTCAACCCGAAGACTGAAACCCAGGCTGCTGCTGGACATTCTTTTATACATTTTATATTTATTAATTCATAATTACACTACCTCTATTTTACATATTTTATCTATTTATTTTTTATTTTCTTCTCTCGTCCCTTTTTCAAATTAACTGTTGTTTCTTTTTTACTATTAGAGGGCAATTGTTTTTTTTATTTAAGTGTACCAATATTATAATTATTTTTTGTTATTAATTTTACTTTTCTCTTTTATTTCGAAGCATTATTCTTATCTATTTATTTCTTCTTTTAATAATAACATTGTATATAGTTAGGGGTGTCTTTTGCACGAGACTATACCCCCTCCCCCCCGTAATCAACTGTTAAAAAAAATATATAATATAACGGTTATATCAACTATGTAAGGCCCACCAGGCCGATCTGGTATAAAATAAAAAAATAAAATAAAATCGTATCGCGAAATAGTGGATTTGTTAGGTATTATTTTTTTTACCGTCAGATACCCAATTAAGAGGTTTGAAGAAAGAGACACAACTACAAATAACCGACGCAAAGGGCGTTCAAAGAAAGTAAAGGAGAGGATGAAAAGAAAAATCAAAATGGAGGCGATAATAAATCCAGGAGTTAGTGCAGGTGTCCTAGCTAATATGGTCGAATCGACTTATGGAGCTGTGTGAGCACTGCAACAATTAGAGATGTTTTAAATTCTGAAAGGGTCCCGAGAAAGAAACCTTATATCAGTGAAACCAATCGCTAAAAAAGGCCCTTATTTGCTAGGGATTACATCAACAAGCCTATCAGTTTTGGGGGAAATGTATTATTCTCTAATGAGAATAAATTTAATTTGTTTGGCTCTAACGGATGAAAGACGATATGGCGAAGGAATAGTGAAGAATTCAAGAAACAAAACGTCTCAGTTACTGTAAAACATTGAGGTGGGAGTATAATGGTTTGGGGATGTGTGCCTTATAATGGTGTAGAAAATCTCGTGCCTATTGAAGGGATTTTAAATGCAGGAGGTTATGTCAAGATTCTGTGCAATAATCTGCTAGCCAGTGCAGCCAAATAAGGAATTCATGATCGGTATATTTTTACTCATGATAATGATCCGAAACATACAGCAAAGAAATCTAAAGAGTGGTTAAGGTTTGACATAAGTCAACAACTTCATATCCCTTTAAAGTCTCCTGACTTAAACATAATTGAAATGATTGATATATTTTAGATAAAAATTTTCGAAAACACCAAATAACCAAAAGACACCACCTCAAGGATATTTTACAGCAAGAATGGAAACAAATTAACAAGGATTTAATTAAAAACCTCGTCCACCCAATGCCGAGACGTTTACATGCGGTAATAGATACCAACGGACTTCATACAAAATATTCAATGGTATCGTAAGCCTTTTTAAAATCTATATAAATCTGATGAACTATCCCGATGTATTCCAACTTTTTATTAATATTTGACGTAATGAGAGAAGTTGATCAATGGTTAAACGATCTCCCGTTACCATGGTTAAACGATCCGATGGTTAGCCAATCTCTGATAATTTCTTCAGCATTGGAGTGTAAATGTGACTAGAGACTATTATTTTATCATTATATTATTTTTTTATTTTGTTTGATTATGTTCATTTTGTTTATTCTTCTGTTTCTATATATTTTAAGAGAGTTTTTTTTTTTCATTCATTTATTTATTTTATTTTATTTTAGTATGTATGAGATCACTCATCACTATTACCTATTACCCACAACTGTGTGGCAGATTGTAATATCTATCAATAGATAAAAAAAGCGTTTCTTCAGCGTTCAACCTGCGATTCGACTAGTTAAGATTAATGTAAATATTTTATAACATAGAGTAAGGGGTGAGATTTCGTAGTAAACACAATCTGCCCTAGGTTCCTTTTTGAGAAATTTTTTTGTGAACTGTTTCTATTATATTAATGTTTTTAATTTAAACATTCATTATTTATTAAATTTTATCATTCTAAAATTATTGTTTTATCACATAAACAATATTAAATCTGTACCAATAGAACCCATAAAGGATCAGGGGCCAAAGTACTGCAAACCTAACCCTTCATAAGGGACTGCTACTAGACAAACGGTTGTTCAAGGAGGTGTTGTTGAATTGGTCAGTATTACGTTCGACCACAACATTTTTACCCAATTAAGAGTACCCACTTCATGATGCTGGATGGACCTCGGAGTGCTCTTGCACCCACAGGGTTGACTCACTACAGTGAAACAGAATGTTTTCTCATCAAATCACCTTAAATGTCTTTAACGACACATTTAATGGTTTTTTAGGCGTTCCTAAAACTGAACTCTCAATTGCGAGAGACCAACGGCCCCCACTATGAATAATAATTACCATAAAAGTTACATTTGAATAAAATATTTCGTTTAAAAATGACGAATATCTTCCGAACCTGTAAGGTAATTGGTTTATAAGCGGTAGGGGGGCGTGGCAAACCACCTGCCGCTCGCGATGATTGGTATTCCGAAGGGCCTAAAATGCGATAACTCCTCCCCCTTTTTTGGTAAATAGGTAATTGCCAGTCCCTTTCCGTACACGGGCACCAATACAGCAACTCAATTACAGATCTTTTTGTCCGCTACTTGAATATCAAATGCTCTCTAAGGCTCAGCAGTGAGGTTATACATAATAACTCTTTATGGATAAGTGTATTTATTGCTCCTTGGCGATGTAAATTAGAGGAAAAGTCTTTTTATTTGTGAACTGTACAACAGCAAATTATCAGCTCTAAATGAATCAATAGCTAACTGAATTATTACAATTTTAAAATTATAAATTTAAGAATGTGAAAGCCTCTTCAAATTGAAAATGTCTTTCTGAAGGAAAGCTTTAAAAATAAAAAGCAAAACAACTGGGCTTGGATTATAATCATTTATTTTGCTAAGCTAACAATTGAAAACATAAATTAAAATCAAAATAAAATCTTTAGAAATGAAATTAAAATAAAACAAGATAAAATAAAATAATGCCTAACGAAGTCTGATGGGTCAAAGAAGAGAATATTACCCGGTTCGAAACGTCAGATATTTTCAAGTGCGGTTGTTCATACGCTGGTGGGCCCATGCCTATACGGCGCTCTAATTTTTTTTTTTTAATTAAATACTTTTATTTATTGATAGAGGTTACAATCTGCCACACAGTTGTGGGCAATTGGTAAAGATGAATGATCTCATACATACTAAAATAAAATAAAATAAATAAATGAATAAAAAAAATCTCTTAAAATTTATACAAACAGAAGAATAAACAAAATGAACATAATCACACTATGTGTATGAAAAAAAAAATCTCTAGTCACATTTACACTCTAATATACAA
Organism: Halyomorpha halys; assembly: GCF_000696795.3. NCBI lineage: Eukaryota > Metazoa > Arthropoda > Insecta > Hemiptera > Pentatomidae > Halyomorpha > Halyomorpha halys. The sequence continues at coordinate 834,059 of NW_027105462.1, read as the reverse complement.
TATTTACACAATCGACCTGAGGATCCCTGAGCCCACTCTATCCCCCACGTGTGAGGGGTAGAGCAGAGCCCATAAAATCCCAGCACATCCCTCTCGCCGCATCACTGGTAGTGTATAGTCCATTTTTATTTTAATAAGTCTTTTGGCCACTGCCGTTTTAACCTTCTAGATGAGCTGTAGGGATGGGTGGAGCTAAATAAGGTTTGAACCAAAGGATTAGGATGGTTGAAAAGGTTTATACGGAATTTTGAGAATTTGGTTGGTCAAGGATGAAAGGGATATGTACGTCGTGGTGTAGTGTTCTGTTGGAAACATAATAGGGTGCATTAACTATGGTTCTAAGGATTTTGGATTTAAAGGGTTGGATACTTTTGATGTTCGACGGTTTAGCTGTTCCCCAAAGTTCAAGTATGGCGCTCTAATAACATTTTAGGCAGAAAGGGTCTGGTGGCGTTATCTAGTTTACTTCATAAAAGCTCTGGGCGACTGAAATTAAGCCATATATAGTTGTATTGTTGCTAGCTAAATAATTGATAAACGATGATTAACATTAAATAATTTATTTACTATTTTATTTACTACCTTTATTGACCGCCACTTGGACTATCCTACAATTTCCTTTTTACAGTCAAATATTTCCTTTCATTATAAATAAAAACAATTACCATACAGTTACAGTAAACTTACATTAAAAAAAAAAAACAACTACAAATAATTTAATATTTAAAACGAAGATGGTTCGAGAGCCATTAAATAAAACTCAAATAGTCTAGTTTCACGACTTTAAATTTATTTAATTTATAAGTTTCATTGTACATTTTTTTAATTATTCATTTACTTTGTTCATTTATGTTTAGATTATTTAAGTGTAATATCTTTTTCTAGCCCTACCTTGTTCAATTCCTCCAACACCAGTTTTAAAATTACTACGTCTTTTATATTTTTTTTATATAAATGGAGTCTAAATATTTTCTAATTCTTACATTCTGTGCTTTATTTAAAATTTTTACTTTTTTAAAATTGAATCCAGTACTTATGAAGAATTTTAGGAGTCAATAATTGAATTTGAATTTGAAATGTGTAAATCATCGTATTGGTACTTGCTACAGATACTGATGGAGTCAATAAATAATAAATACATTTACAAATTTATTATCAATTCTAAAGTATCTAGAAATCTCTAGTATAGCACAAGCAATATAAAATAACCCAGTTAATATAAAATTTACTTACATCTATTCACTTCTTGGTATTAGATAGGACTTACCTGAAAAGAAGAAAAAAATTAGTCACATACAACATAAATATAACAATAAATAAATATTTATGAATTATTCCATCATTTTTTTCACATTTAAGGTAATTATATGGTACAATGTCTAAATACTAACACGTTTTGAACCAGCCAAAATTACATTTCTCTATTGACAATGAAATAAAGATTCAGAAAAGCGCTATCAAAGTTTTCATAAAATAATGTCGATTTGTATGTACGGGCTCTTGGATTAACGTAATAGTACCAGAACCCAAGAGGAGAAAAAAAGGCAGTTATTTCATCCCAATTTTTTATTACTTTAATGAAAACTATGTATAATAACTAATCAAAATAGATGAGTCTGCCAAGTATAGGTAGAGGGAATACAAAATGGTGGCTGATTCAAAGCGATAAAAAAAATATAATTTTTCATTCTGAGCTCTATATCTTTAAAACTACCAACGAAAAAAGAAAACCTAAGAGAACATCATTTAAAATAAAGTAAATTTGCTAAAACATCAACCTTAATAGAACTGTTTGCGTTCAATTGTTCTCAAGAGATAGCTTTTTAAAAAGCAACATTTCATAAAAAATGTACTGAAAAATCAGTGGTAAGTAAATTTATTTTGAAAAATCTATATCTCAAAAACCACTCCACGTAAAGATGTATTTTAGCACTCAAATTAAAGCTAATTAACTGTACTATAAATTAGTTGAAAAAATAAATTCACAAAATGTTAATTTCAAGTTGTTCTGATAAACTTTTTAATTTTTGTATAAATATATCTCAGGAACAATAAGACATAAATATCTCTGTCAGCACTCAAAATAAAGGTAATTTAACTTACTATAAATTATTTAATGACACCTATTATCGTAGGGGAAGTAGTTTTTATAATATTCGCATATGAATATAAACTTTGCATATGGAATTCTGCCCTAACAACTATAAATGAATTAATTTTAGCAAATATCATAAAAATTAATACTCCAATAAAGAATGTGACAAACTACATTATAGCACATTTAAATAGCTTTAATTTGAAAGCTAATAGACATCTGTACGTCTTATGGTTTCAGAGGTACAGACTTCTTAAAATAAAATCACTAAGTTTTGATTTTTCCATTTTCTAGGAATTGGTGCTTTTTAAAAATCGATATCTCAGAAACTATTGAACGTAAATAGCTTTATGAAAGCTAATATTTCAGGAAATTTATTGTACTTTAAATAATGTTCTCTTCTTCTTCTTTAAATGTGTTCTAGTGTTGTTATTAATTTTAAAGATATAGAGCTCCGAATAAAAAAATATTTTTTTTGTTAGCGTTTTGAAACAGCCACCATTTTTTTTTTCTCTTACCTAAACTATATTAATTTTGACTAGTAATGATACATAGTTTTTATTAAGATAATAAAAATTGGGGTGAAATAGCTGACTTTTTTCTCCTCTTGGGCTGTAGTTGTGTACACTGTACTAAAGTGGGTTATAAAGTTGTTTTATTTTTTTTTTTCGTCCCTGATGTGAATTTCCAACAATTAATGATAACCTTACAGAAATACAAGAGTGTTATCCATTTTTTTTATGATTATAAAAGTTTTTGATATCATTTTTAAATATCTTTATTTAGAATAATGAACGTACCGAAGACTTCTATTTCGAGTATTGCATTGGTCACCGATGGGACAGCATTCCTCACAGTTTGTGTTTCTGTCAACATAGCTCTATTTTCCGACCCCACTCGTCTTGTATATGTGCTTGATAGGCGTTCTTTCTCTTTTATTTTTCCACCCTTTCCATAACATTTATTTTCGTATTTTCCATGTTTTATGCATCTGTCGCCCACGCGGTAAATTTCCTCGAACCGATCGGTGTATTTTTGCAAATGACTTAAGATGTTCGAGCTCCTCGTTTGTTACAATCTGTCATTTGGTTGCGCTGCTAACTATGGTCGTTCCCCTTAGATATTAAGAGGATTCAGGTGGTTCAGAGGACACAACCCATCACTCATTACCTGCAAAAAATACTTTTTTTTTTTTAGTCTATTCTTGGTCATTTCTGACACACAGAGAGGGGAGGATCGGCAAGACCCCGAACCAATGATAGTTCCTGGGGGAGGATTCCATTGAGGAGTGGAATGGACGGTGCAAGGCTAGTATGAAAGACTCCACTCAAAACAGAGAATAGGATTGCTCATCCCGGATTGTTGGGTCTCGTAGATCCTGACTGGACACGGGGAAGGGAAGGAGTCCAGGGAAAGCTATAAAGCTTCGGGAAGGACATCGACCCTCGGTTCTCCACGTGTGGAGTCCCTGAAACAGCAGAGTATGTGGTGTTATATTGCACCTGTATTAAAGGACACCCTGCCAGGTTGTCGAGGAAAACCGGGATCTTAGACCTTGCCGAGTCGGACCCCTGTCTGATGGAAGAGAAGAACTTTCCCTTCTCAGGGGGATAGGAGTGAACAGGGAGTTCACTACGGGGGAAGGAGGTGGTCGGCCCGACGTACATTACGTTGGGAAGGACTCGACCCGGAGTCAGCGAACCACCGGTACAAGAGGAAGTTGACCCAGACTGAGACCAGGAGGGCTGGACCAGGCTGGTGAACTGCAGGAGGCAGCAGGAGGTCCTACAGAACGGATACAGTGGACAAGCCCCATCAATAAGGCACTCAAGCGCTGGGCTGCACCACAGTAAAATTAAAAATTATTCCCAAAAAATAATTAAATTAAACCCCCCTCCCCTCAACACTATTATATTATTTTATAATAAAAATAAATAAATTGTTGATTATTTAGGAACAGTGGCATGTGGAAATCCAGCGTACTACCCTTCTGCTGCCACACCACGTAAGCCAGAAATGGCGGTGAGGGGGCATAAAAAAAAGTCATACCTCTACTCTCCTTTAAAAGTGAAGCCAGAAAAGCCACGCCCTTGGGGCCTATGTTTATATAGAGGTTAATGGGAATGTCCGCAATTGTAATCTAAACTGAAACAGAAGGCAACCATTCTACCACGCCCCTGGTTCCTCACAACGTTCAGCTTTTTGGCTTCACTTTTCCTGCCAGCTTACCTCCTCCATTATACCTCTTCCTCCAAGATTTGCATAGTTAAACTACAAGAAATAATTACGGAGATATAGGCTATAAACAAAAAAAAGGATATGGCAGCCATTTTTAAATTGGTCTTCGCTCCCCAGGATAGGAGTTGGTTTTAAAGATATGGACCTCCGAAAGAATAGTTTTTTTTTTTTAATTTTTGCTGTGGTCCTGAGAAATGAATCCTGACAGTCCAACTCTGTGGTTAAACAGGCCCTCAGTGAAATACTTAATCCCAAACTCTCCAGATCTGACACTACTTGATATTTTTGTTTCAAGTGAAGTTAAATAAAAATTTTATATAAGCCCGGTCAATGGTCCTGATTCTTCAAGAAGAAGGATAATTGAAACTTGTGAAACAATAACAGTAATAATATATCCAATTCCGTTCGGCATTCTTAATGCTCACTTTGAACAATATTTAAATTGAAATTATATATTATTTTATATATATTGAAATGCAGGATCGGGCAGCTCAGTGGTAAAGCACTGTGTTACTAAATCCAAGGGCCCGGGTTCGAATCCTGCTGTGGTAGATTATTTTCTGGTCCACCGTAGATGTGAGTCAGCCCTGTGGGTTCGGAAGCCCCCCAAGATGCACCCAGCCACATGAAGTAGGTACCCTTAATTGGGTAAAAATCACATGACCATGAAGCTGACTTGTATATATACCATGTATTATATTATATATCTGTACTTGTTAATATATATAAATAAAGAGGTTTAGAAAATAAAAAAATAAAAACATGAAGCTGACCAAATCACCTTGCACAACCCCTGGTGTAATAACAGTACTTCCTTAAAAATACTGCACCCTTGACCCTTCATGATTTATAGCGGTAAAGATTTAATTTTTTTTTTAATCTACTAAACTATTGAACAATATTAAATTTGAATATAATTTAATAAAGTATATAGAAAACACATACCTACGTTGAGAATTTTTTTCTTATTTTAAGATCATTAATTCATATTTTCATTTTCGACACACCCCTAACCATCATCCTGTATAAATTTCTAACAATATAATTTTTTATTAAATAAATAAAAAATTTGTATCCTTTTTTGTCTCAACACTTTTTATTTTTCACCAGTCCAACGTTTCGGCCATTTTAGCCATCCTCAAGGACATCTTCAATTATAATTTCTTCCTCACATTAATTTAGAGTTACTTTTGCTATAAAAAAGTATATAAAAAAAAAATAGGCTTTTAACTTATAATAAATGAATGACCTGGGCAGAATAGCCTGCAAAAGTAACTCTAAATTAATGTGAGGAAGAAATTATAATTGAAGATGTCCTTGAGGATGGCTAAATTGGCCGAAACGTTGGACTGGAGAAAAATAAAAAGTGTTGAGACAAAAAAGGATACAAATTTTTGATTTATTTAATAATTAATTACCTTGTCTCAAGAAATTGAAATAATATAATTAAAATATAATTTTTCTTATTGACTGTCACAAGACATGATGAAGAGCTTACATCTGCTATCACTGTCATACACATATATCAGAGAGCTGAGTTACTATCACGTACAATATAATTGCGGGCCATAACATCAATCAGTGGAGGCTATAATATCTATTCCATGATGCGGCAATAGTTAAATTGTGAATTCAAATTAGGAAGGGCCATCTGGGCGACATTGCTATGACTTTTTAGTACATTGGGTACCGGAGCGTGCCCTATCCCTCCCATCTAACGGCCGTATTCAATACGTGCTTCTATCTATTTGTTAGTGCTCACACTATTCGAAAAGCGAGGGGGGAGGGAGGGTTGACAGGACACAAGTTCAAACTCTGTCAGTAGTAGTAAGTGGAAACGACGTATGCTAGATGCTATTTAAAGGGAGTACTATTCTAGCACCAATAATTTGCTGGAATAAAAAACAAAACAAAACAGAAATAAAAAAAAAAGAAATCCTCAATGCTCCTTACTTTGTCACACAAACACACCTACACCATACAAAAGCTAAGGTTCAAATACAAAAAGATAGAGTGTGCGAAAATAATTCTCGAAAAAATCAGGATTTTAATTATATATAGTATACGTAAGATAATTCAATACAAAGAAAGAAATTAATAATTTTTTCATGATATATTTCAAAGCTGACTGAATGTAGTAATTTTTGCCTGACCAATCTGGACATATGGAGTTGATCTCTGGGGCTCCACTAAACCTTTGAATTCCTCTCGTATCTAATCCTTACAATCCAAAATCCTTCCTAAAATCCTTACTTTATCAGAAATAAAACCAGATGTTACTCTTAACCCTGTCGAACAGATCCGCTACCTTGGACTACATTTGGACAAACGATTAACCTGGAATCCTCACACCAGACTGAAAAAACAGGAAACTGCTCGTCGATTTCGACTATTACAGCACTTACTAGACAAACGGTCTAAACTTCCAATCCATTACAAAAGACTGATCTACAGACTGTAATAAGGCCAATCTGGACATATGGAGTTGAGCTTTGGGGCTCCACTAAACGTTCGAATTCCTCTCGTATCCAATCATTGCAACCCAAAATCCTTCGTAAAATCCTCAATGCTCCTTACTTTGTCACAAATAAAATCATACATAAAGACCTTTACGTTCCCTATGTAACCGATCCAGCCCGAACCAGATATCACTCCTTCCATTATAAACTCTCCAACCACCCAAGACCACTAGTGTCTACCCTAGCTTACTCTTTCATTCCTGACAATCGTCCGAGGTACCTGAAAAGAAGATTACCAAAAGAAAAGAATTTTTTTTTTTGCGTTCAAAAATTTTTATAGTGTAAAAAAAAATGAAAAGAATGGGAGACAATCGTTCATCATCTATATCCTTAGAATCCATGATAAAAAAGGAATTTAACCATACTCACCAGCATTGCGGGATGAAATTATTAAAAAGAAAAAATTGGTATATCTGAAAAATATATATTTTTTCAATGATGTAAGTGAAGCCTGATAGATAAAAATTAAAAGAAAAAAAAATATATATATAAGAAGATGGTCAGGGTTGCGGTCAAAAGTGAAACAAAAATAGTTTACAACTATTTATTTTCCGACGTTTCGACGCACTTTGTAGGGCTTCATCAGGGCTAAAAAGATACAAAATGATACAATGATAAAATTAAAAATACAACGATAAGATAGAATGATAAGAATAAAAACAAGTAACAATGGCAAGAGTAAAAATTCCTTTATAAAAATACGTAGAATATACTGTATCATAAATCATAAAATGTACTGTATCATTCTGTATTTTTCTCTTATCATTTTTCATATCTTTATCACTACTTCCTTTATACACGACGTATTTGAAATCGAAATAAAACCATTAAACAGTTTGCTGGCTACCTCCTCTCCATTCCTCCACGCTTCCGCTTCATTGTTTCTTTCTGTTCAACCGATTCCTTTGAACAGATATGTTGTCTTGAATTGCTCTTTGCTCATTTATTATCATTTTATATCATTTATTTTTTTATTTTTATTATTCTTTCATGACGTTTATTTTATCTATATATATTTTTTTTCTTTTTTCTTTCCCCGTATAGTTTTTGTTTTATGTGCATCTCCTGTACTTTTTTAGCTTTATATTTTACGTATTTGTATAAAGAAATTTTTACTCTTGCCATTGTTACTTGTTTTTATTCTTATCATTGTATCTTATCTTTGTATTTTTATTCTTATCATTGTATCATTTTAAATCTTTTTAACCCTGACGAAGCCCTGCAAAGTGGGGCGAAACGTCGGAAAATAAACAGTTGTAAACTATTTGTTTCAGTTTTGACCGCAACCCTGACCATCTTATTATATATCTATTTTCACGGTCAACTATATATACATATATAAAGGAAAAAATCTTTTTTCAAAAGTGCAAACGTATATTTAAAATTAAATCAGTACCGCTACATCACATGAAGGGTCAGAGGTCCAATACTTTGTAAGCGAGTACCGGTTGTGCAAGGAGGTGATTTAGTCAGAATCACTCTAGACCGCCAGATTTTTACCCAAATAAGGGTACCCATTTTATGAGAATGGGAGGAGGGCTCAAGAACCCAAAGAGTTGACTCAGGCTACAGTGTAACAGAAAACTATTTTCTGCCTAGCCGGATTCGAACTCGGATCCTTGGAGTAGTACCCACGCAAACGCATATTAGGTTTAGGAATAAAAAACACAACTGTACCATAGTCACCCCACTTTACGGTTTAACATTTATTGCAGTCAATTCCGATTCTAACACCGTTTTCTTTTTATCGTTTTATTAATCTATTCATTTCTCGTAGCTCCATTCGTTAACCTCCATCAAGACCACCCCCATAATAGGGGATGAAGTATATTCATCTGGTTCTTCTTCGGTGGTTAGCATTAACGCCTGATGATCTGTGTTTTTATGAAAGATGGTGCAGTTAGAGGAATGGACTACTAGACTTTATCGTGGTAGCAGTTAGGAGCTGAGACTGTATACACAATCAAGGGTTAACAGTGTTGCGGGCAGTTAAAGAGGCCTCACAACGATATTAATATTTTCTCTCTCCACTTACTAATGACTTTATGATATAACTGGCGCGGTATCCCCACGCCGGTACAGCACCCATGGGAGGGGTAAATTCATTTTGAGGGGGTTCCACAAGCCGAAGTCGAAATTTACATTTACGTGATGCCTGTTGTTTCGCTTCTACCCCTCAGAAACTATGTCATTCTTACAAAAGAAAAAAAAAATTAAATGCCATTATGAATCGAATTACGCGTATACTTGTGACGACTAATAAAAATGTACATATGAAATTCTGGATTTTCTTTTTTTGTAAGTTTGATTATATTATTTTTTTTTAAATAGTTGAGACTTAAAGAAATTTATATAAATAAAAATACTGCCAACACAGTAAACTACAAAACAGACGAAAGCATTTAAATAAATATTATGCTGATATAAAAAACAGATTACCCATATAAATATAAAAATTCAGAGAAATATGTGAGAATAAAACCCTCCAATTATAAAAAATCATATATTTAAACTCAAATTGCATAATACATTAAAATTGGGCATATCAATAGTGAGGTAATAAAACAACACGAAAAAATTGTTAATGTTTTTCTTTGTATTCCTGAATTTTTTAAGAATTACTTTCGTACACTTTATCTTTTTGTATTTGAACCTTAGCTTTTGTATTGTTCACTTCCAACATAACCTTTACAAGTAAAAAAATAGGCTGAAAACGTTAAGATAAAAAAAAATAATAATAATATTCTCAAGTGCGTGTACAAATTAAGAAAATGGAAAGAAATAAAGAAAACAACTTCATAAAACTGTGTAAACATGGAAAGAGTTAAAAAAAAAAAAAGCTATCGTAAATAATGTTCGAGCTGTGCTTGGGCTATTTATTTACTGTTCCCGATTTGAACGCACTCTATAGGCTTCCCTAAGCTTTACGAAATGAAATATGAAAATTCTCTTAGCTTACACTTCCTACGGCGGGTCTCAATTCTCTGGATTAGCATATTCGAGATAGTCTCTTAGCAATCCGGAGAATTCTTTGCAACTGAGATCTTCCTATTATCATTTTGATATTATCGTTACATTTCTCTTGGTATACAATTTAATTATGATAGATAGTTGACTATGGATGGCGTACGAGGAGATGGTTGGGGGTGCGGTCAAAATGAAACAAATAAGTTGGTTTAACCTATTTAATTGTAGAGTTTCTAGCCTTCTTCAGGGCTAAGAACAGAACAAGATAACAACCACAATAAGTATAGAAAATAAAAAATAAGATATATACAGAATGACATAAAATGAATAATTTTACAGAATAGAATTAATAAAATGAAGTGATGAAAGATGTGGGAAATAAAATGTATACATAGGTAATTGAAAAAGTGGGTAAAATAACATAATTAAGGAAATGAAATAAAAATGAAGTTATATAATGCAAAGAAGTATGAACATATTAGTTATTAAAAATTTAAGTATGAAAAGAAAAAGAAAATACATTTAACCATAATATTACTAAGACTCATCAGTTGTGCTCCCCCCCCCCCCCCCCCACCACATCAGTAACAAGAACTTACACAAAGACTTACAAACTCCTTACGTACAAACAACCATTAAATCATTATATAAACGGTTTCACGACACACTTCCAATACACACTAACTCTCTAATTCAAGGACAATCATAGGATATAGGACATAGGACGTTTACGAAGGAGCTGTAATAGAGACCTCTTAAATTGCTTTTTAAATTTCAATTTTAATTGAGAACCTTTAAAGTAAATCATAACCTAGCCTACTCATCTCTCTTTTCTCAGTCCGCCGGTGTTCCTCAAGGTAGTATCTTAGGTCCCATTCTTTATACGGTCTATACAGGCATTCCAACCCACCCTAACACAGCCCTAACAACATACGCTGATGACACATGTATACTGTCTGTAAACAACGACCCAACTAATGCATCACAAACACTACAGGCACACATAACATCTATTGAAGAATGGTTTCAAAACTGGAGAATCAAAATAAATCCTGACAATTCCCACCAGATCACCTTTACTCTCCGTCGTAAACCCCCGCCCTCTTGTCCTACAGTATCCTTTCTAAATACTCCACTAACGCCTGTTGAACAGATTCGATACTTAGGACTCCATCTTGACAATAGACTTACTTGGAATCCACACACAAGACTGAAACGACAAGAAACTGCTCGTAGATTCCGATTGCTACAACGCTTACTTGACAAACGCTCTAAACTTCCCATTCACTACAAAAAATTAGTATACACTACGATAATCAGACCAATTTGGCCATATGGAATTGAGCTCTGGGGCTCCACCAAACCTTCAAATTCTTCCCGCATCCAATCCTTACAATCCAAAATCCTACGTAAAGTCCATGATGCTCCTTATTACGTCACAAATAGACTCATCCACAAAGACCTTAACATCCCATTCGTTGCAGATTTTACCCAAAACAGATATGCGTCTTTTTATTCCAAACTCCTTAACCATCCTAACCCATTAATTCTCAATCTTTCATCCTTAACAATCCTCCAAGGCGTCTGAAAATAAGATGGCCACGGGACCTTCTAATTTAAATTAATGTTTGAAGTACCACCAATGGGTGGTTCCTTTCCAAGATTTTCAAGTGTATATGAAACATACTACATATTTACCTATTGTATTATTTTGTACAGTTGTAAATTATATTAAATAAATAATTTAATTTTTTTTTTTTTTTAATTGAGAGCTATCATTGGATGACCTTAACCTTTATATTTTCATGACATATTTTTTTCCTGTAAATTTCATTAGCTGGTTGTAAAAATAATATAAATAAAGTAAAAACAAAACAATGTGCAATCAGTTGGAACGATATAAAGTTAATATGATCAAAAAAGAAAGGATTATTAACGGCTCATTATTATTAGTAAACATAAACTTAGAAAATAAGAAAAGTTTACTAATCTCAGTTTGAATTTCTTTAGTTAGTTAAACCCAAGATTTTGTGTTGGAATCTTCCAATATTGGAATATTTATGTGTATGAAGATCGCTGATTGATTGTGTGTAACTATTTATGATGAACCAACGTTTCGACCCTTCATCAAGGCTAAAAAAAAAGAAACAAACACTTAAATGACGTAAATATAAATTTATATTTATTTTAAAGTTTTAAGAATATGAAAGTAATTTAGAAACTTGCAAGAATATTGCTGAAGAATGACTTAAACCTCAAGTCTAGTTAATGCACCGTGACCTTCCGGGGAGTGAACTGGGAGGACATTAGCTGCTACGGGAGCCTGCTGGAGCTGGAGGATTTAATAAAAACAATTAATTCCAGGACATCATTTTTCCAGAAGAGGCTGTTAAGGAGGCCGTAGGCTGGGCTAATTATACAAACTGCTTCGTGGGCTTCGAGGGCTCGTCGCGTCATTAGGTCTCAGGATAAAACCGAACTAGCACCGCAAACTTCACCTAAGCTTGTTCTTCTCCAAAGGAGTATTATCTTCTATAATGGAGGTATTCTTATAGATCCTGTCCCTTGTTAATATAATTTACGTAATAAGCAATATTTTTTTAAATTATATTATTTCAATTTCTTGAGAGAGGTAATTATTTATTAAATAAATCAAAAATTTTTATCCTTTTTTTGTCTCAACACTTTTTATTATTCACCAGTCCAACGTTTCGGCCATTTTAGCCATCCTCAAGGACATCTAAATATTTAACATCTT
>NW_027105462.1:817046-821423 GCF_000696795.3 Halyomorpha halys | reverse complement strand
AGTTAAAAAACTATTTTTTTTATTTAAAATCATAAATATCTAAATCTTCTTATTTTAAAATTATCCACCAAATCACTACCATATACACAAACCATTTATTTTACAAATTTTGAATTTTAATGTGAGGAAGAATTTATAATTGAAGATGTCCTTGAGGATGGCTGAAATGGCCGAAACGTTGGACTGTTGAAATAAAAAGTGTTGAGACTAAAAAGGATACAATTTTTTATTTATTTAATAAGGAATATTTTGTTTAGCACAAAAAGAAACATAATGAGGAAATAGTAACTCTTCACCAGCAAACATTGTTTAAGAAGCATCGAACCCACGTTAAAATTTAAAAAAATCCCTATCCAGCCCCAACCATCCCTATAATCCTACTAGGAGGTTGAAACGGCGTTTGACCCCGAAAACTCTTGTGAATCGATGTTGGACTCAAGTGCTCTCACTCAGTATTCACTGGTCACTGACCAGTGACGCGGTTGGGAGAGATGCGCTGGGATCTCATAGAGTCATGCCTTCTCTTCCACACAGGGATGGCAAGGCTTGGCTAGGAGTTCCCTTGTAGAATATAAATATTTTACATAGGTGTGAATGTGTATTTCTTTTATTTTTAGTATTATTTGATAAGTTTTATTTTATTATATTTTTATTTATACAAATCATGACCCTAATTTATATATTTCTTTTTTATTATCATTGTAAATTTATTGTTTTTCTTTTAATTCAGTAAGGATTACTGTTATTATTTACATTTTATTTCATTTTTTTTTTTTTTTTTGTTTTTTTCTTTATTTTTTCTTCTACCACTTTATATATTGTATGAATGAATATTTGAGCAATAAAACGTAATTCCCCTAATTTGTCAGCAGATTGTATTAATTATATTGAATAAAATAAAAAAAAAGGAAAAGATTCATCTATAGTAAGTTGACTTTGGTTTATTCTGTGAACTAATTAATCTTTGTAGTCGGCTAAAAAAGAAAAATTTAATCCTTGTCAAAATTTGAGGTTTCTACGTTTAAAGATAAGTCACATATAAAAAATCAGACTCATATTATACTGACTTACAACAAAAAAATTATAATGATTATGGTTTACAATAGCTGACTCTCGGTATAATTAATACAGTAAAATGATAATAAGTTCGGTCATTAAAGACAATTTAGCCACTTTTCGCTGCATTTTGAAGATATATTATTAATTTTTTTAAAAAATAAATAAATACATAAAATTAATTAATGCTAAGGGTTTTATGAATGAATATTTTACTCTTACTTTACATTCATTCATTTAACTATGAATAGAATGAAAAACAGAGATGTAAATACACAAATATACCAAAAGTCCTCACACTCTAAATTAAATTAAATCTTTAACTATATTATTTCAATTTCTTGAGACAAGGTGATTATTTATTAAATAAATCAAAACTTGTATCCTTTTTTGTCTCAACACTTTTTATTTCAACAGTCCAACGTTTCGGCCATTTCAGCCATCCTCAAGGACATCTAAATATTTAACATCTTATATTATATATTCATTTTTAACACTTATAACAACAATATTATCACCAATAATATAACATACCTTCAATTATAAATTCTTCCTCACATTAAATTTAGAATTACTTTTGCAGGCTATTCTGCCCTGGTCATTAATTATAAGTTAAAAACCTATTAAAAAGTCAATTATTAGAGAGTCCACATTTATTACTAATAAGCTTACTTAAGCTTAAGTTTAGTTACCTATTTTTAAAATTTAAAATCATAAATATCTACTAATGTACACAAACTTTTTATAACCTCCCACTCACACAGATCAGCCTTGTTTTAAAATTAATTTAAATTGCATTTTTGTCTAAATTTGGTTTTTATTCTAATTCTCAAATTTCCATTCAAATTAAAATTAATTGTAAATAGTAACAAATTTCTCCATTAATTTTTATAAATTTATTTTGCTTGAAATCTCTGCATAATGTTTGTTTAAATTCCTAGTATCTGTTTTAAAATTAACTGTGTAATTGATGTTCTCTGATGAATAGATTGACTCAAGTATTTTTCTTTTGGACATATTGTTTTCTTTATGTAAAATTATAGAGTTATCAAAATCAAAATTATGTTGATTTTTGGCTGCATGCTGTACTAATGCTGTTTTATTTGGATCCTTTTCTTTATTTCTTGTATCATTTTTGTGTTGATATATTCTATGCCCCAACATTTGCTTATTTTCACCTTAAATAGGTTTTTAACTTATAATCAGTGAATGAACTGGGCAGAATAGCCTGCAAAAGTAATTCACTATGTAAAATTAAGTGGTTAGTGACATCAGATAGGTGAAAACATGAATCCTTTCCGTAATATTAACCCTGCTGGTACATTAATATACCTTATATTTGTCAAAGATCAGTTAGGATTAGAAGGAGATAGCAGAATGGAGTTTCCCCCAGATGCAGTATCCCTCCCTGACCGGAAGCCGGCCGAATGCACGCAGGAAGCTCTCTCGGAGGCGGAACATGGTACAACAAAAAGCTGAATCAAGGCTTCCTGGATCAACCTTCGTCAGCCGCTGAACAAAGCAGATGACCTCCCCAGTTCTCTTCCTGATGGAGGTTCTTCCGACGTGTGCTGCAAGAATCTCCGACTTTCGTTTCGTTTGGATAGCACAGGACTCACTTTGGGCTTACAAAACATATTGTAATGGTTGTCATGGTTAAGTAAAACACTTGCGATATCTGGATAGATAAGGGGCATTGTTTTGTTTTTTGAACACCTAATGGTTGTTCAATATGAAGTGGTGATGCATCGAAATATCACCATATAAGAAATGTCATCATGCGTGTTTTGTTTTTCTAGATGATGGTGTTCTACTTCAATGGGAGATCATTAACACCAGAAGTGGGGATATATTCTGTGTGTGGCAACTTTTCTTCAACACGTCTTGGATAGGACAGTTGGCAGAGATTGTGTTCATACTTCTTGAGGCGGTGGCCGAAAAGGAGATTACTCACAACCCTGTGTTCTGGCACGAGTACGCCCTAGGAATACGTGGGGTTCGAACTAATTTTTTTTATTTTATATTTTTCTTTTGTATAATAGTGTAAATCTAGTAAGGTTGCGTTAGGTAAAGTTTAGGTAAAGTCAATCTATAAGTGTTATTTGATTTTTGATAAGATATCCTTTTTTTTCCTTTCCATGTACATATATTTTTTATTATTATTAAACATTTGTTTATATAGCTCTGCTAGTTCTTTCTTATGTATATACACTGTAACTAGCATTGTTGAGATAAAGTTTTAACAAATTTTTTTTTTAATTACTACTTTTTATTTATTGATAGATATTACAATCTGGCAATTAAAATAAATTAAATAAATGAATAAAAAAAAAAACTCTCTTAAAATATATACAAACAGAAGACTAAACAAAATGTACATAATCAAACTATCTGTATGAAAAATAAATAAATAAAATAACATAATGATAAAATAATAACAACATAAAATAATAACAACATAAAATAATAACATTTACACAATCGACCAGAGGATCCCTGAGTATATATATTTTTTGGATAATCATTCATTGATGGTGTTTAATATATATTAGGAGGACCATCTTTCTTTTATATATTATTACTATATATTTATAGGAGAATATAATTAACAAAGTAAATTGAAGAAAGTAATATTTTTATTTCCTTTAATATACTTTGCTCATTTTTATAAAAATTCTCATAAATTTTAAATCGTTTTTAGATATAACTTAGTTTATTTTTATTTCATATTATCTATTCTCCTAATTTTTTAGATTATTTTAGTTGTTGGTATCTTTTTTAGCTTATTTTTTTTTTTGTAGGGCTTTATCAGTGCTAAAAAAGATACAAACAACTAAAATAATGCAACAAAATAAGAAAATAGATAACAATAAATAAAAGTAAACTAAGGTATGGACTACCTATGTACTCCAATCTGACAGCCCTGACGAAGCCCTTAAAAGCGGGGCGAAACGTTGGTTTACAATAAATAGTTTTCTTTTACTATTTTAATAGCTTTATTGACCACCATCCGTACTATCTTCCTACAATCTACTTGTATATGTTGGATAACACTGTGATAAACATTTCCACTTTCGAATTTCATAGAGATTACATTAACTTACCCATGAATGGATAGTTAAAAATGTCCTTTACACCTGTGCACTTTTATTTGAAAACATGTTATTGCATGCTGAGTTTTCTAAAAAACAAGTAAATTTTCAATCAAATTCAATTATTTGGAAATGTTTTTTTTATTTTAATGTTCTGTTAATTCTGAAATGTTTGTATCTTGTTTTTTTTCATTTAGCCCAGATGAAGTCCTGCAAAGTGGGACGAAAC
>NW_027105462.1:815732-816621 GCF_000696795.3 Halyomorpha halys | reverse complement strand
TATTATATTTTTATTTATACAAATCATGACCCTAATTTATATATTTCTTTTTTATTATCATTGTAAATTTATTGTTTTTCTTTTAATTCAGTAAGTATTACTGTTATTATTTACATTTTATTTCATTTTTTTTTTTTTTTTTTTTTTTTCTTTATTTTTTCTTCTACCACTTTATATATTGTATGAATGAATATTTGAACACTAATATTTAATGCCATTAATTCTTTTCAATAAAATAAAATAAATAAAATTTCATAATTTTACAAAATGAAAACAATATGTTCAAAAGAAAAATACTTGAATCAATTTATATATCAGAGAACATCAATTATACAGTTAATTTAAAAATTAATCTTCCTACAATCTATTTCATACGGTCAACTATCTTCTTTCAATAGGTAAAATCAATTATTATTATTTTTCCAATTTTTTCTTTAATTACCATAATTATTTAATTAAATGATGATATTTTAGGTGAATGTTTATTCAAAGTTCGATTTATTTCTCAAGTGTAAACTATAAAAACTGTTCTTATGACAGGGTTGGCGCAAACCGAAAGGACGACAATACCAAACATTGTGTGTAGGGAGCAATAGAAGCTGAACCCTTAGACCACAAAAACACTGGCAAGGCATTCCCTGATTAGAGGAAGAGGAGAGGGTGAAGTAAATAAGACGAAGGACATAGGAGCTTGTTTTCCGAGTTCCATCAGAGGCGAGAAGTATTAACAGGCCGGGAAGGGAAAACAATGGATTTTTACAGGAGCCGGGGAAAGGGGCCACTAAACTTAGGTCGCTCCTTTGAAGATGGCCCCATAACCAAAATGGCCTTTCACTCAAGTTAATTCCGTTTCATTGAATGGATAGTTAAAAATGTCCTTTACACCTGT
>NW_027105462.1:803014-815450 GCF_000696795.3 Halyomorpha halys | reverse complement strand
TTTGTATTATATTTAGTATCATTTTATAATTATTAATTTATATTTATTACTTTTAGCTTAATATTTATAATTTTTTAATCTTTGTATGCATGTGTTAGAGTGTTTTTTTTTATATTAATATTGAAATAAGATAGTGACGTATGAGGAGGACCGTATAAAGTACATTGTAGGAAGATAGTCCGGGTGGCAGTCAATAAAGGTTTCAAAATAGTAAAAGTGAACTATTTATTGTAAACCAACGTTTCGTTCGACTTTTCAGGGCTTCGTCAGAGCTGTCAGATTGGAGTGCTTAGAACGAATGAACCGCTAAGTCAGTTGTTCACCACTCCATTCTGGCAGCCCTGGCGAAGTCCTGCAAAGTGCGGCGAAACGTCGGTTCACAATAAATAGTTTTCTTATACTATTTCGGTACTGACTATTTATTAACTGCCACCCGGACTATCCTCCCACAATAATTGGTTTTTGTTTTTACTACTTTCTATGGCAACCAATGAAACTGAGATTCTTCTACTAATTGGTTTCTGAATTAAAGAGAACAAATCATATAAAACGAAGATGTGTTCAAAGTAACTCAAATAGCAAATCAGCTATTCATTGTGAACCAACGTTTCGCCCCACTTTGCAGGACTTCATCAGGGCTAAAAAAGATAACGAAGTAAGAGAATAGATAATATTAATTAAATGTAAACTAAAGTATTATTTAAAATAACTAAAAATTATTTAAAATGTATGTAAAAGTGAACAAAGTAAATTAAAACAATAAAAATAAAATAAACGGGAAAAGATATTTTTTGTTCTCTTGACCTTTATTTTATTCTTATTTTTCGTCTTTTAGTGTGGACTGTATTTTTATATTTTTCTTTTTATTTGTTATTATTTCCGTTTTATTATTTGTCAATTACTTTTTTTATAATTCTGGTTTATTTATACTTTTCATTGTACATCTTATTTTTATTTTGTTAATTGTAAACCAACGTTTACAACACCACTTTGCAGGGCCTTTAGCCTTGACGAACTAAATGAAAAAACAAGATACAAATTAATTCGGAAATGTAAAAGATACATTTAAATAAAAAAAACATTTCAAAATAATTTTTATGTTTATAAAGTCTTTCTCTTACTGTATTTTTTATAAATTGTTTGAAGTTCAGTAAATGGGGCGAAACGTTATATCATACTACATAGTTTTATTACTATTAGAGTTATATTACAATATCATCTTTCTCATCAATCATAATTAATAGATAGGATAGATGAAAAGATACCTTTGGACTGAATCTGAGTTACGTCTAACTAGAAATCACTGATAGAGGAGATATAAACGAATCATCTTTCCGAAGATATGACCATTAAGGAGCTGAAGCGTGGCCGGGAAGGGACACTCTTCAGGAAGAAGAAGTGACACATCTGTCGTCCTTTAGAAAGAAGTGGAGGAACGAAGATGGTAGAGCTATGGAAGCGTTAACCCCCTGCCGTAAAGGATTCAGATGACTGTCGGAAGCCAGGATGAGAGGGAAATGAGGCGAAGGGTACGTTAGTCATATTCTTCCACGGGAGGGAGTTCGAGTGTCGAGGGTACGGGTGGAGTCAGCGAGACGGTCTGGGGGAATTGGGGGGGGGTCCGGGAGGTCCCTCAGTGGTAACAGTGCAGTTATTTATGGATTTATGGCAATTTAGTATTCTCACATAATTTATTAATAAAGTTCATATTCTAAGCATAAATACAGAGGCTTAGCCAACTTAGTTCTGGACACGTGTGTCACTTGCCGCGAATAAGAGGTACAAATGCTTGGTAAAAAAAGGAAGCAATACACGCCTGTATCCTTTTATTACACACTTTTTTTATTATTTAATATTTTTGGACTATTACATTCAATTTATTTTCATTCATTAATAATAAATATTATTATTGATAAAAAATATTATTTTACTTTTTTTGTTAGAAAACGCAGCAGGCAATGACATATTTTCAAATAAAAGTGCACATGTGTAAAAGACATTTTTAACTAACAATCCATGTATATATAATAATATATAAGTTATTGTACGAGTAATCTCGAAATGAAATGAAAATAGAAATGTTAAAAATGTTGATATGGATTACTTTAATTATTAAACACTTTAGCCTATTTGATATCATCTTTTTATTAACAAATCCTACTAACACAGTGAGCCCTATCAATAACTTCTAGTGCTTAATATATTAAGGAAATATTTATGAAAATATATTTCATCTTAACTTTAGATCAAATATATTAATTCAGAGGAGAAGAAGATGGTTGGGGGCACAGTCAAAGAATAACACAAATAACTTTAAAAAGTGCCAAAGTTTCGGCAGGACAAAAAACAAATAATGAAAAAGTGAGAAATAAAACGTAAAAATTTTATCATGTATTTTCCACTTCTGTCATTATTTAATTTTTATCTATTTTCATTTTTTACAATTATTTACTTTAATCATTCTTTATATTCTTTTATTCATTCGTTGTTATCTTGTTTTGTTATTCTTAGCCCTGATGTAGGCTAGAAATTCTAGCCGAAACGTTGGCAATTATAAATATTTTTTAAAAACTTATTTGTTATCTGGACATAGGGAGTTGAGCTTTGGGGGTCCACTAAACCATCAAATTCCTCCCGAATCCAATCCTTACAGTCCAAAATCCTAACTCCTTACTTTGTCACAAATAAAGCCATCCATCAGGACCTCAATGTTGCATATGTTGCCGATTTGGCCAGAACCAGATACCATTCCTTCCATGATAAACTCAACAATCCAAATCCACTTGTTTCTAACTTAGCTTCTCCTTCATTACCTAATAATCCTCCTAGGCATCTGAAAAGAAGATGGCCTCGAGATCTTCTCCTCTAGAAATGTGATTGGAGTTCTATCAATGGGTAGATTCTTCACATGTTTGTATCATGTCACTATATCACCTACAGCAAATTTACTTGTTGTATATATTTGTATACAATTGTAAATAACAATAAATAAGTTATTAAATAAAATAATAATAATAACTTGTTTGTATTATTGTCTGACCGCACTCTAACTATCTTCTCTTTATATATATTAACCAGGATTAACTATCTTCTCATCATTACAAATATATTAATTATTTTAAACTTTTTATCTCTAATATACACCAATCTAAAATTTTTCCGTATATATGTATATATATAGCTGTAAAGTCAAAAATCATTTAAGTAAGTTTTGTAGCAATGTAGTAACTCTTAGTAGTCCTATACCCAGAATAAGTTAGGTTCTACGCATTGTTAATTTGGGGCTTTAAATATTGTGTTAATAAAGGGTAAAAAGAGATAAAAGAAAAATATAAATATAAAATTTAAATATTCATGGATATAGATGGGACAATATGATAAAATAATATTTTTTTAAATATATTTGCTTTATCCTCTGAACTCATCCCCAACTATCCACTCATATATTATCCACAGTCTATAACTATCTAACTATCTTCTCATCATTTCAGATATATTAATTACACTCAATTTTTTATCTCTAATATACACCAATCTAAAATTGTTCCGTATATATGTATATATATAGCTGTAAAGTCAAAAATCATTTAAGTAAGTTTTTTAAAACTATAGAGAAATGTATTACCACTTAGTTTAATTGTATTTTTTGGGCTTTTGGTGTGATATGAGCTCTACTTTTTCTACGCGTGGTTTTGTTTTTTATTTTTAATATGCCTCAATCCTTGAATGGTTAGTAACTTGTTTGTTTTTGAGATTTTTTTGTCGTCTTTTTGATTGAAAAAAATCAAATTATTTAAATATACCCTTTTGGGGAAATGCGCTATACGTTAATATTTAAAATATGCTTTTGTCCGAGAGCGGAATGGAATAGCCGGGAACAGAGAGGACATGAGATATATGAGAGAGCTAAATAGGACCGTGCACACAATGACAATGGCACAGGGAGAAATGGTCCGTGAAGGATCAGGTACTCATTTCAGCGGCACATTATCTAAATCAGCGCTAGTAGACGTTTATTGGAATTTCTTCTTTATTTTGGGAATGGTAACGATTAATTGCTAATATTGGGTTGTAAAATAAGTTCGTAGCGTTTATAAATATTTCAATTTAATCTTCTCTGTGTTTATAAAATCATGTTTACTAGGCCAATAATGTCTACAAATTCTAAAAAAGGGTTAGTTTAGGTGCTTTTATGCATCAGTTTCAACCGAAATTCCTTATCTTTAAGTGGTATTTTGCTTGCTAAAAATGAAAGAGAAAAAATAATCATTTTCGTCATTTAATGATTTTTTATTTCTTCCGCTGCACAGACGGTTAGCAAAATTTGGCTTGGAAAACGCAAAGCGCTCGGGTCGTCCTTTAACTGTTCATGATGACCTAATTTAAGCATTGGTCACAGATAACCCTCACTCTACGACACGGGATATCGCAGAAACGTTTAACATATCTCATGGAAATGTCTCAAATCATTTATGCCCCATAACCGCAAAGGTATAGTTTTCCGTCCTCACGTGTCTTTGCAAACCCGGCAGAAATTATTGGAGTTTGTCTGGGATGTGATTCCCCACCCACCCTATTCACCAGATTTTACCCCAACAGATTTTCACTTATTTCGGGCCCTTCAAAACTCTCTTGATGGGAAACACATTAATTCGCTAGAGGGCTGCAAAAACGCAAAAACTAGAGGAGCATTGCGCAAAAATATGAGAAGTTCTGGGAGGACGGAATTAAAAATTACCTGAAACATAGCAACGTAATAGATCAAAATTGGTCATATATAATTGATTAAAAATATTTACAATAAACTGAAGTTTTTATTAAAATCACCAGTAAAAAACGCTACGAACTTATTTTACAATCCAATATTTACATTATTTTTTCTAATATTTTTGATAGTCGTGTCATCTTGAGCTGGTTTGATAATTTATCTAATTTTTTTTTAGTTGTTTATTTTAGTTTTTTTTTTGGTATCTTTTTAAGCCCTAATGAAGCCGTCCAAATTGTGATGAAACTAAAAATAAATAGTTATTAACTAGTTTTTGTTCCTTATTGACCGCACCCCGAGGACCTCCTTTATATTCAAAAATAACAATATATAAATAAAAAACAAAATTTTTACCCATTTTTCACTTCTTTACTCCTGAACAACGTTAAGCGGTGTTGTTACTAGACCAACGGCTGTGCAAGGAGGTGTTTTCATTCGAATCACGCAAGACACGACTAAGGATACCCACTTTAAGAGGCCGGGTGAACCAGAAAATAATTATCTGCCAAAGCCCGATTCGAACCCTAACTTGGAGTTAGTAGCACAGTGCTTTACCAATGAGCTAGCCACTCCCTTTAATGTGATCATCAAAATTTTAAATATCCAATTAGCGATTAAATGGCCTTTTAAAATTTATCGTATTTAAAGAATAAATATAAACAATATAATAAAAATCCCCTAAACCCTGATACCCTGCCAACGGTGAACCGAATAAACAACGCAATCCTCGACCGGAACGAAACCTGATTTTTTCAATCGAGTTTGGATTCCACTTCAACATCTGTAACAGCCGTCCAAGGACGAAGGCACTTCAAGTGATACATTCGGTGAAAGGATGGCATCAAAACATTCTAATAAGTAAATAAGACACACACTTTATTCTTCTTCCATAGTTAAGTTAAGCCGAAAATAGATGAGTTATACAAATAAAACCAAAATCATAAAATTGGAAAGTTAAAAAAAAAAGAGGGAGAAGTGACGTAAAATAAAAAAACAAATTGTAATAAAACCAACTGTTTTTTTTTTCTCAAAACAAAAAAAAAATGAAAATACAGTGTAATCCCGGTTATCCGAACTTTGGTACTCTGAACACTCCAGTAATCCAAAATGACGAAAATAAAAAAGTTACTGTTTTTAAGAAAACTCAGCAGCCAATAATTTTTTTGTTTTCAAATAAAAGAGCAACTCTGGTCACCTTTTGCTCCACTAATTTAATTTTATAAATATATACTGATTAAATTTCGAACTCAATTTCCTCCCTTTTCGTTCCTTTATTTACCATTCATTTCACACTAACAACCTTAAACCATGCACCACCAAATTTCTAAAAATGTAATTTACTATTTATATGAATAATTATGGAAATTGTTGCAAGTAGAGGTAATTCCTATCTACTGCAGTAGCAACTTCTTTGGATTAGTGATAACAGTGAAATAAAATAAAATAAATTTTTTTTTATTATTCTGGGACTAATAATAAGATCCCTTTAGAACAATTAAAAGGGTAATTTTAATTTTATGATAACTTTTATTGGCCATAAAACAGTGTAGCTACGGTTAATTGTAACATATATACATAGAGAAAAAAATTATTAATTAAAAAACTGAATGACTTAAGTAAAAACAAATTAATTATAAAATATCTGTACTATTATAATAATGGGTCAGATTGGTGAAACAAAAGATAATGAAATATAAGGGATTTAAACGATGACGTATGTTAGAGGTGTTAGAGTGTTCCAGAGATATGCAGCTCGCGCAGTTCGGTGAGGTGGAGAGTAGATGTCTGATAAACGGGACCTGGTAGTACGGGATTGGACTGAGAATTTTAATTGCAGGTTCTCTAGGATATAGCAAGGTGTAGTTTGAGTACTAATTGCTTGGAATAGAAAGGAAGCTAGGAAATACTGGCATCGGAAGGATGGATAGAGCCACTTCAGCTCGGCGTAATTCTGTAATTTTATCAAAATTACAAATAAATAAATACAAAGAGAAGTTTTTTTTTTATTTATACTTTTTTCGCTTATAAATGAACAATTTTATAATTTTTGACAATTTGGACATATGGAATTGAGCTCTGGGGCTCCACCAAACCATCAAATTCTTCCCGCATCCAATCGTTCCAATCCAAAATCCTACGTAAAATCCTTGATGCTCCTTATTACGTCACAAATAAACTCATTCATAAAGACCTTAACATCCCATTCGTTGCAGATTTGACCCAAAACAGATATGCGTCTTTTTATTCCAAACTCCTTAACCATCCTAACCCATTAATTCTTAATCTTTCATCCTTAAGAATCCCTGATAATTCTCCGAGGCGTCTGAAAAGAAGATGGCCACGGAACCTCCTAATTTAAATTAATCTTTGAAGTACCACCAATGGGTGATTCCTTCCCAAGATTTTCAAGTGTATATGAAACATACTACATATTTACCTATTGTATTATTTTGTACAAATGTAAATTAAAATAAATAAATAACAAAAAAAAAAAAAAAAAAATTGATAAACTAATTCATCACTTAGCATTACTGGAGATGTAAAAGAAAACAAAAATGTTGCTATGATGTTAAAAGACTCAAAGTACCTGACGAAAAAACAAAATAAAACGACTTCTTTAAAAAAAGATTATATATTAAATAAAACCAAAAATTGTATCCAATACTGTCTCAACACTTTATTTCTTATTAGTCCAACGTTTCGGCTATTCCAGCCATCTTCAAGGACATCTAAATATTCAACAGCTTATATTATATCTTTATTTTTAAACATTTACAACCATCATTATTCACTATATAATATAACATACCTTCAATACAAATCTCCTCTTCACATTAATTTATAATTTTTATTGCAGGCTATTCTGCCAGGTCATTTTCTTCATTCTAATTTTAAACCTATTCCAACACTCAATTATTAAAAAGTTATATTTATTATTAATAAGCTTACTAAGCTTAAGTCTAATTACCTATTTATATAAAATTTAAAACCATTAATATTTATTTTTCTCTATAAAATTTTTCAACAATATAAAATATATACCACCATATAACAAACTATTTATAACCTCCCACTTACAGAGGTCTGCCTTGTTTTAAATTAATATATTATTTATTTTAAATTGCATTTTTGTTTCAATTTGGTATTTATTTTAATTCTCAAATTTCCTTTATTAAATTTAATTGTAACTAGTAACAATTTTCTCTATTTTTTTATAAATTTATTTTGCTTAAAAAAAAAAAAAAGATTATATTTTTAAAACTTCAAATTGTCAAATTTCAAAAAAAAAATTAAATAAATAAAAATAGTTATCAAAATTCATATTGTTGAATTATTAATACTATTTTTCTTAATACTTTCTGTAATGGAACTTTTAAGTAATCCGAACACTCCCCCCCCCTGCAGTTAGTTCGGATAACCGAGATTACACTGTATAGTAACTTACAATCATATTATAAAATTGAAATGTATTTATTGAAGATGAATAATGCTCTCCGAATTCTTTAGGTTGGTGCTACAAGATACCGCTCTAGCATAAAGTGGGGAAGGTAATGAGAGACGGATGACTTTGAGATATGACTTGCTCTCGACTCGCCCCCCCTCTATAAAAAACCACCCCCCATAGTGTCCCCCTGGCGCACTCTATATCACTTGCCTCATTTAACTATACACGAGGCTGCGTAGATCAAGGTGCTCCTTCATTTCCTTTCTATTCGGGCACCGTATTTCCGCCGTGGTCCCCGCATTCTCCTCTACTTGGAATAGACTTTGGAACAATCTGCGACCGAGGGAAGTACATTGACTATCTGGCTGCCAGGAACTAATGAATCGCCTCCAGAACTAGATCACCACATATTGTAAACTAAAAGATCACGAAAATTATCTATTTTCTTCAATGTTTATGAATAACAGATAATATTTTTTTATAGATAATAATTTATTTATTGATATTTATTACAACTGTATACACATATATACAACAAGTAAATTTGCTGTAAGTGACATAGTGACATGATAAAAACATGTGGAGAATCTACCCACTGATAGAACTCCAATAATATTTCTAGAGAAGAAGATCTCGAGACCATCTTCTTTTCAGACGCCTAGGAGGATTATTAGGTAATGAAGAAGCCAGGTTAGAAACAAGTGGATTTGGGTGGTTGAAGTTTATTATGGAAGGAACGGTATCTGGTTCTGGCCAAATCGGCAACATATGGAATATTGAGGTCCTGATGGATGACTTGATTTGTGACAAAGTAAGGAGCTTTAAGGATTTTGGACTGTAAGGATTGGATTCTGGAGGAATTTGATGGTTTAGTGGAGCCCCAAAGCTCAACTCCGTATGTCCAGATAGGCCTTATAATAGTCATGTAGATCAGTCTTTTGTAATGGTTTGGCAATTTAGACCGTTTGTCTAGTAAATGTTGCAATAGTCGGAATCTACGAGCACTTTCTTGTCTTTTTAGTCTTGTACGAGGATTCCATACAGATAATATAAAAATTAAAATAAAAAACATATTCAAACGTATTTTTAAAGATAGGAAATCGGCTACAAACTCTCCACTACACTTAGCTAGAGACCTGTACCAAATCGGTATAGTACAAGATCCGGGAAGAAAAAAAAACAGTTTCAAAACCTTAAAAAAACATTAATTTTTCAATCGGAGCTCTATATATTAAAAACTACCAACAACACTAGAAAACCTAAGAGAACATTATTTTAAGTTAATACATTTTCTTAAAAGTTAGTCCTAATAGAGTTATTTACGTCCACTGGATTTCGAGATATAGCTTTTTAAAAGGCAACATTTCATAAAACTGTTCTGAAATATCAGTAGTTAGTTAATTTATTTTGAGAAATCTATATCTCAGGAACTATGTGACGTACAGATGTCTATTAGCAATCAAATAAAGCTAGTTTAATAGTAGATATTGTAGTTTTCATGAAATTTGCTAAAATAAATTGATGAAATGAAACGAAATTGAACTATTAAACGTAAATAGCTTTATTAGAGCTTACATCTTAGCAAATTTACTCTACTTTAAATAATACTCTCTTTGATTTTCTATTGTTGTTGGTAGTTGTAAAGAAATAGAGCTCCGAACATAAAAATTAATTATTTTTAAGATTTTGAAACAGCCGCCATTTTTAATTCTCCCTACGTATACTTGGCAGACTCATCAATTTTGACTAGTAATTATACATAGTTTTCATTAAAGTAATAAAAAATTGGGGTGAAATTTTTGAAAAAAACTGCCTTTTTTTCTCCTCTTGGGCTCTTGTACTATTATGTTTATCAAGTTATATCTCTTTTTCTCGTCTTTCTTATTTTCACCCCTTCTCCACTCTCTACTCTTTTTCTTATTACTTCTTCTTTACTCAAGTTATTAAGTTATGTTGACCACTTATTATTATTGTTATATTTACTAATTACTCCTTTTGGCTCATATAACTTTGTATTTTATTTATTTTATTATAGTATTTTAATTACATATTTCATTAATTACATACATATTATCTTATGTGTTAACTTTTTTTTCATAACTTTAATTTTTAGTATATATATTTACTAACTAGATTATCTCATTCATATTAATATATTTTCATTCCTTTAGGGAGACAAACTGGTAGGTGAAAATAGGTGAAGAGAAAAATATAAAATATATACTGCACACTAGGTAAGTTGAACATAAACTGTTATCTATAATCCAAAGAGGTTGCCAGTGTAGTGGGTAGGAATTAACTTTGCTGACAATAACTTACTTAAATTCTTTTTTTACTATTGAAATACATTTACAGAAATTCAATAGTATATAATTTAAGGTGGTAAGATGTAAAATTAATGGAAAAAATAAAGGTAATTAAGGAGAGGAAGGGAAGTTTAAAATTTATCAAATAGAGGTAATGAATCGAAAATTGGCCTGAATAATATTGTTTAATTATATTTCAGAATTGTCTCCTGACCAGAACACATTTAGCACTAACACCTGCCCGAAGAAATGACTGAAGGAATGAAAGGATTAAAAGAAATTGAAAATTATTCTTATACATGGACTGAAGCAATCAACGAAAATAACACGTATCTTCCCATACAGGAACCCTTCCGTTTCTCGGACACTTCTGACGTTTCGGTGGCCAGGGCTGCCAAATAGACTGTCGTTCAATCCTGGCCCATCCAATATCTTCACGTTTGAGAGCATTTTATTTTTTAAGACGAATTTACACTACCGAGATAATTTTCTAATTTTAAACATCCAATAATCACACACAATTGGGTGTTATTTTTTTTATTATTGTTTATTCTTCATCAATTAGTTAAGTTTATAAAACCCACATGAACAATAAAGAAATAATTAGGACAAGACGGTCTAGATTGCGGTCAAGAAAAAAAAATCTACTGAATTCATTAATGGTCAAGATTTTGACCATTCATCAGGATTGTAATTTGTGGAGGCGTATATTAATGAACAATTTATTAAAAATAAATAACTTGAATTTTATCCATTAAAGTCTAAAACATTTTATTTTCTTCACAAGTCCGACGTTTCGGCCATTTCCAGGGACAATCCTTATAAAATTTTTTAACTAAATAATTTAAAAACACAACTTCATGAAGGCTATTCTGCCTAGGTCAATTCAACAATTTCTCTAATTAGTCAATTTACACATTAAAACTTATAAATTTGAATAATGTGAAAACTGACTAATTAGAGAAATTATTGAATTGACCTGGACAAAATACCCTGCATGAAGTTGTGTTTTTAAATTATATAGTTCAAAAATTGTCCCTGAGGATGGCCTAATTGGCCGAAACGTCGGACTTGTGAAGAAAATAAAATGTTTTGAGACTATAATGGATGAAATTCCAATTATTTATTTGAACAACATTAACCAGTCTCAAAAAAGTTTTTAAGATTATAAATAAAACAATTTTTTTTTTTCAAATTATAATTAATTTTTTTTTTTAGTGCACACATTCACCTATCACAAGAGCACTGACGAAAAACTGCAGTGTGGTTCAAAACCTCGATCAAATAGTTGAAACTATTATAATATTTTCCTATACTAAAAATATTGTTATGATAGCTAGGTATAATAGTGTTAAATTGACTATAATTAAAAGTTTTAATATTAATGAAATAGTGAGAAAAGAGGTAATTGCAACTGAAAATAGTGACCCGGGCAGAATAGCCTGCCAATAGTTTTTAAATGTTTAATGTGAGTGTAAATTGGTATTTAAGATTTTACTTAAGGGTGGCAGTATTGGCCGAAACGTTGGCTTTTGAGGAGATGGAAAGTGTTTTGAGACTTTAATTTGGATACAATTGATTTTATTTTAACAAAAATTACCAGTCTCATGAGAAGAGAAAGTAATGCTTTATTCATTCATGCTGCCCAAATACATCGGGTTGCTACATTACTCAGCATACTAATCAATCCGTGATCGGACATATATAAATTACATATTTTTATATGATATCTTAAGAAAGATAACATTTTTTTTTCCACAGTTTACTTTTACTTTTATTTTACAATTAATAACAGTATACAAACTAAAGTTTTTCAATTTATTTCTTTTTTTCTTTCCCTTCCATTTCACAACCCTTTCATTTGATCAACAACGTCCCCCATATAACAAATATTAAAATATATATTTTTTCCTTGAAGAA
>NW_027105462.1:785463-802774 GCF_000696795.3 Halyomorpha halys | reverse complement strand
ATTTTTAATTATTTATTTAATGTAATTTACAACTGTACAAAATAATACAATAGGTAAATATGTAGTATGTTTCATATACACTTGAAAATCTTGGGAAAGAACCACCCGTTGGTGGTACTTCAAACATTAATTTAAATTAGAAGGTCCCGTGGCCATCTTCTTTTCAGACACCTCGGAGGATTAAAATATTAAAAATAATAAAATGTAAAGATTATTTGACAACCACTTTTTCGATAATATCAACCAATCGAGGGAGCCAGTTTATTTAATAAATTTTTGACATTTTTAGAACTTTAATTATTTCCAAAATATAATTATTTAATTTTAAAAATTATTTCCCTTCTATATCACATAATAACAATGAGTTCTAGACATACTTTCAGAGATTTTGTACATTGAATGTAACCATAGAAATTCATATTTCTCCTGCTTAAGTATATTAACACTCCTAATCCCCGATTTCTGAACAACCCTTTCAATCTCCCAGAGGATGAGCGGTAGGGGA
Organism: Halyomorpha halys; assembly: GCF_000696795.3. Classification (NCBI taxonomy): domain Eukaryota; kingdom Metazoa; phylum Arthropoda; class Insecta; order Hemiptera; family Pentatomidae; genus Halyomorpha; species Halyomorpha halys. The sequence continues at coordinate 802,269 of NW_027105462.1, read as the reverse complement.
TGGAGATTTATTAACGGGCGAAGAGATACGGAGGGACCAAGCCGGAATAAGCAGATGTAAATTTGCTATTAAACAATATTTCGGCTAAAAGCGGTACAGACTAAGGTAAACAGACTAAATGGATGAGGGGCGCGCTCTATCGAGGACTGATGAATGTTAAGGGGACTGACCAGCCAACTTCGTCAAAACAGCTTTGAATATCCTCTAATGACCAAGTTGCCGACAATAGCTTTCGCTAAGTAGGTCCAGCCCAAACATGAACTTGTTACTCTCCAAAGCTCCATTGTGTCCAAGCTCCTTCGGAGCTTTAGTCTTAATTAATTTATCCCTCTATCAAAATTCACTGGTCCGCATCTATTCATGCCCAACTGAGTCCAAGGTGTAGTCCAATTCGAGGAATAGGCATTAGGAAAACGGGCGATCTAATCAGAGACAAGGAGACTTGTACTAGTAGGCATATCGATCGATAAAATAGGTCTGACGATCAATAGGTTCAATAATATCAACTGACAGCTATCGATACAATCGATTAACTTTTTTATAGCTCCTTAACGAATGATGTCGGAAGTTGGATATGCCGTTTTGAAGTCCATTCGGCAAAAACACAGGACTGTATTCGCAATTCCACTTATCAATAAAAAAAAAATAAAAGAAAAAAGATACGCTCTCAATTTAATTATATGAAATGATTCGGGAGGCAAGGTGGTACAGAGAAAAATAAAGAAATTGTAAAAGAAATGGCAGCTACAAAAATGGAATATTTGTGAAACATGTATACATGTCTTAAATATAAAAATTCAGAATTAACTTTTTTTCTTTTTTTTTTTTAACACCTACTCGACAAACGCTCTAAACTTCCCATTCACTATAAAAAATTATTATACACTATCAATCAATCAGACCAATCTTTTGGTCATATGGAATTGGGGCTCTACCAAATCATAAAATTCCTCCCGCATCCAATGCTCCTTATTACGTTACTAATAAACTCATTCACAAAGACCTTAATATTCGTTGCAGATTTGACCCAAAACAGATATGCGTCTTTTCATTCCAAACTCCTTACCCATCCAAATCCACATTAACTCTTAATCTCTCATCCATAACAATCCCTGATAATCCTCCGAGGCGTCTGAAAAGAAGATGGCCATGGGACCTTCTAATATAAATTAATGTTTGAAGTATCACCAATGGGTGGTTCCTTCACAAGAGTTTCAAGTGTATCTTGTTGTATTTATTACTTGTACAGTTGTAATCACATTAAATAAATAAAATATTTTTTTAAGCTATTTACAGATACAAAGACCTTTTTGAGAAACTAGGTTTTTTTGGGCTCAACCAAAAATACAAAACATGTATTTCCATCAATCTCAAATTCAAATTTTCCAACGATCGCAAAATTTTCCCATTTTTAATTAATATCAGATCATGATGGTACATGGTTAATGTAAGAGGTAATTTTCTTTTTTAAGAATTGATCATAAGGTTTTATATTCTCATCATAAGACTTAGGGGTGTCTTACATACTAAGTTAAAAATAAAAACAAATTAAGATAAAATAAATAGATTAAAATAATAATTCTTAATAATAAATAAAAGGAAAGTTAATAACAAAAACTATGACATTTATTTATTTAACAAAAATAATAATGGACTTATAATGGAAAAAAGAAATTAATTTAAGAAAAAGATTTTAAAAAAATTAAAATAAAATAAAATTTTACAGTCATAATATCAGAACTGATAAATATAGAATTTATAACAGGATTTTCTGCAGCAGCTTGGGCTTCAGTCTTCGGATTGTGGTTGGGTTTCCCAAGTTGTAGGTCACTGCTCCTTTAACTGCTAAAAGGATAGCAGATTTAGATAATTGTAGTAAAAATGTGCAATAGTACTAGTAACGTAAATCCTACCAGTACAAATGTGTACAAAGCATTCGCAATCAAACTGACTGTGATAGTATTCAATACCACATTTTTAAACAGACCTTTTTACAATATGTTATATCTTGATTTGTAAGTTATAGTTAGAATATTAAACTAAAGACGTAACTATCTATATCTGTCAGAAAACCCTAATGAATAGAGGATTAAAAGGGCAAATATTGTATCCTTTCAGTCGAATCGGTGAGTGTCATTTCTCGTCCCGTATGCCTCTTTTTTTTTTTCTAATTTTAAAGCTTTAAATACGAATATAAATGCATTATGTGTACCAGTTTTTCTTAATTTTTATATTTTACATCAATACGGAAAAACAGTGGGGGTGGGTAGCACATTGGTATGGAAATGTGTTATTTTCTCTTTCACTGTAGCCGTGAGTCAGCCCTGTGGGTTCTGGAGCTATCGGGAGTCCATCCAGCCTCATAAATTGGGTACCCTTAATTTGATAAAAATCTGGCCGTCGAGGGTGATTCTGACCAAATCACCTCCTTGCACAACCGTTGGTCTAGTAACAGTACTTCCTTAAAAAGATTTAATTTTCTTTTTTTTTTTAATTCAGAAAAATAAATTAGATTATATTAGCTAGCTAAATCAATAGAACACATTAAAGTTTTAGAAAAAAAAAAAAATGTAGCTCAATATTAAGGCAATATTTTAACTTAAATGGAAATTTGGAGTCCACACTCTCATTACTTTTTTTCCAAATCATTATGTGCTATTTTGACCAAAAGCTCCAATACTAGACAGGAAATTCCCGAAGGAATATAGGGAGGACCTGGACACGACTAACCGGAGAAGTTAGGTGAAACGGAAGGGAGTACTAGGAGAGAAGCAAAGTGACTTTAGAGGAAATGGAGCCATGGGCACCTTAATAAAGAGTATCGGAAGGAAACTTAGATTGAAGCGAACCTCCTTCCCCCCCCCCCCCTCTAGAGCTAATATCTTCTTCCATGCATCCAGGCTAAGAATCCGTTCAGTTATTTCATTATTAAACCCCGAGGCCCCAGGAGGTCGATATCAGAATGTTATTATTAGCCGGAGGAATCCTTACCGACTCGAAGGAGGGGACCAGCTTCTTTTCATTTATAAACATTTGTCTAAGGGCCCAGTAGAACCTCTTCGAATTGACTCCCCTCCAATCGACTACCTTGGAATTTACATGTGCTCTTAAGTGACTCTCCTGAGATTTGCAGAACGCGCCTTATTGAATCTCCCCCCTCTCCCCTGAGCTCTAACGACTTTCACTAGTGAATCCCGACCTAGGCTGTAACACCTGTTCCGATACTGGACGTTACGGTATATTGACTCAGGAGATAATCTCTTCTTCAATATCACGGCACGTTTATCATTAGTATCACTTCAATAACAATTATAGATTAGATATTTACCGATATAAAGAGAAATATTGGACTAATAATAAAATAATATCCTTCGTCCTGTTGGCTTTCAATAAAGGTATAGAATAGTTGAAAAAAGACTGATCTACATGACTATTATAAGGCCTATCTGGACATACGGAGTTGAGCTTTGGGGCTCCACTAAACCATCAAATTCCTCCAGAATCCAATCCTTACAGTCCAAAATCCTTCATAAAATCCTTAATGCTCCTTACTTTGTCACAAATCAAGTCATCCATCAGGACCTCAATATTCCATATGTTGCCGATTTGGCCAGAACCAGATACCGTTCCTTCCATAATAAACTTCTCAACCACCCAAATCCACTTGTTTCTAACCTGGCTTCTCCTTCATTACCTAATAATCCTCCTAGGCGTCTGAAAAGAAGATGGTCTCGAGATCTTCTCCTCTAGAAATGTTATTGGAGTTCTATCAGTGGGTAGATTCTCCACATGTTTTTATCATGTCACTATGTCACCTACAGCAAATTTACTTGTTGTATATATTTTATGATGTTATAAATAACAATAAATAAACAATAATTGTTGGCAAATAGTGAGTACACTCTTCAAAAATACGTCTAATCGTGAGAATGGACTGACAATATTTGTACGTTGGAGGTGGCAGTTTTCTGATCAGGTGCGCGAGGAGAGTATGACCTATTCTTAAGCGGGTTAGAGCAACTTCCTCCCTGCGGCTGTTGCGGTAGGATGTCGACCATGGTTTTACTGATCGTTTTATTTCTTTTAATTTACTCGGAGAGCTTTCATCCCACTTGGCCTGCCATTTTTCTAATATTTGTAATTTAAGGGGTGTACTGAGTTCTGATGGGGTAAGAACGGCGGTGTCTCGGCCTGGGAGCGTGAGTGCCTCTCTGGCAGCTCTGTCCGCGAGCTCGTTACCAACTATCCCAATGTGGCTTGGAGTCCATATGAAAATAATGGACTTACCATGTGTTGTGATAGTTGCAGAAGAAAAGATTGAATTCTTATGATGAGTGGATGGTCGGGGTACATGTTTCTCAAACATTTTAGATAGCTCAACGAATCTGAGATTATTACAATAGTCTTCTGAGTTATTGAAAAGCAAAATGGAGGGCTGATGCTATCGCGTGGAGTTCGGCAGTGCATATTTAGCATAACTTATGTAATATGCTTTCGGATTTGGAACCATCAGTTTATATTAAAAAATAATCCGGAATATTTTCTAGAAGACGCGACAACCGTTCATTATACTTGACAGATGTGGTTTTATTTTTGTGCATAAGTGACAGATGTAGCATTGTTACAGGTTGTTTTAGAGTCCAAAGTTCCGAATTTCAGGCTTCATTATCGGAATCGTTTTAAGTGTAGAGATAGTTAATATCTCTTACGTAAGAGATTACTATCCCGTGTAAATCGGAGTTTAAGGAGCCAAAACCAAACAGAATCCAACTCATTAATCTTTCTTGTTACTAGTTACTGACTACATAAAATGACCTCGGACAACCAGGACTCGAACTACCTCCCCAAGAACTGATTGGTTCGAGAACTAATAGAGAGTGACGCTATCAGACCGGCTGGCCCTCATCCCGGTAATCCTCCAGGATCTGCTGTAATTATATAGACGGAGGGCTGCCAACCTGGGTGATGGATTGTGTAGGAGATCCGTCTCGAAAACTAACACCCTGCTCTTTCCACTCCATCAGGAGGCTTACCGGCGTCAGGGTAGTCCGCACCTTCGTCCTGCCCAGGGTGTAAGGAGGATGCAAGTTGTTAAGGACACAATTTAAAAAAAAAATTAATTTATTTTTAATTGTAAAAACGCTAAAAATATAAATTGCACAGCTCTGGCCTATCACAGCATAAGACTGAACCACGAATTCAATTTTGAAAACCCAAAAATAATAGATACCGCATAAAATATAAAAAACAGAAGATATCTAGAAGCTATATACATAACAAAAACATACAAAACACAGTAAACTATAAAACTGACACTAAACACTTAAATACACATTACGCAGATATTATAAATAGACTTAAAATAAAAACATAAAAATCAGATGAAATAAACAGGTTTATGTAAAAAATAAAAAAATCACTAAGTTAATATTAAATACAAAACAGGACTTATAAAAAACAGGGAGGTAACCAAACAGCACACTGGACATGAGATAAGGTCCAAAGAGGTAGTAAGAAATGTAGAGTGATGGCTGTGCTAGAGAGGAGTGAAGATGCATTAATGGTTGACATGATTTCCCTTATGAAATCATGAGGTGATTATTATTGTATAAATTAAAATCTATAAGGATGAAGATTGGTGTTATGTTAGTTTTATTATTGTTATAGGTTTTTATAGTGCACGAATATGGGACAGTGGTCCCGAAACGTTGTACAATGTCATGAATAATTAATAAATAATTCATTCAAAAATGGAAGTCATTATCCTCAAAATATTTTAAATGAATTGACTCACCAGACTTCCTTGTGAGATAATCCAGATTAAAAAATTAATTATATCAACAACTGAATTAAAAATATATAAAATAATGCAGAATCTACCCATTGAATGAACTACAATAACATTTCTAGAGAAGATCTCGAGGTCATTTTTTTTTCAAACACCTAGGAGGGTTATCAGGTAATAAAAGGAGAAGCCTAGTTTGAAAAAAGTGGATTTGGATGGTTAGGATGTTTATCATGGAATGCATATAGAACATTGAGGAGAGCAAAGAACTATCTGACAGCATGTTTAGTACAATTGAAACAGTTCACTATAAGCTACATTGATTTTATTAATTTTCTCCTTTTTTCCATCTTTTAGTTTGTACTTTAATTTAAATTTCTTATTATTATGTGTTAATATTTCTGTTTCCATTAATTGTCTATAAATATTTATTATTCTTATTTAGTTTTTACGTTTCATTGTACATCTTTTTCATTAATGTTTACATCATTTAAGTATTTGTAACTTTTTTAGCCCTGCAACGTGGAGCGAAACGTTGGCTCAATATAAACAGTTTTATCACTATTTGAGTTTTCCTTTGACCGCGACCGGACTTTTCTATTATCACACCCGGCCAACCATTGATCTTCCAGTATTTTATTTTTTTTAAATTTTAGTATACAAAAGACTGATCTTCCAGACTATTATAAGGCTTATCTGGACATATAGAGTTGAGCTTTGGGGCTCCACTAAACCATCAAATTCCTCCCAAATCCGATCCTTACAATCCAAAATCCTTAATACTCCTTACTTTGTCACAAATCAAGTCATCCTCAGGACCTCAATGTCTCATATGTTGCCGATTTGGCCAGAACCAGATACCATTCCTTCCAGGATAAACTTCTCAACCGCCCAAATCCACTTGTTTCTATGCTAGCTTCTCCTTCATTACCTAATAATTCTCCTAGGCGTCTGAAAAGAAGATGGCCTCGAGATCTTCTCCTCTTGAAATTTTATTGGAGTTCTATCAATGGCTAGATTCTCCACATGTTTGTATCATGTCAATATGTCACCTACAGTAAATTTACTTGTTGTATATATTTTATGATGTTATAAATAACAATAAATAAATTATTAAAAAAAAAAATTGGTATGGCTGTAATCTTTATCACTATTACTTATTGCCCAACAACATAGTGGCATATTGTGATATTTATCAATAAATAAAATATTTAGAGAGCAGTTAGCTAGTCTGTCAAGTTAGAATCATTTGGAAAATTAGTATGGGGAAGTATAATCACAGTGAATAAGACAGAAATATCTGCTTTGAAACGAGCGAGGAATATTTTTAAACCGCACCAGATTTTGTACATTCGATATAAACCAATTTATAATTCGCTTCAGGAGAAAAGTAGCGGAGATCCCTTAATACTAACGCTCGAAAAGAAGGAGGGTCCAGTGGCAGACAGACAAATGAGAAACGAACCTCGTGTAAAAGTTACCTTAAATTCCAGAGAGCTATAATAAAAGTAATCAATCTCCCTGGAAGAGGGAAGGTTATTAATTGCTACCTCCTTGACCTCTCGACTCCATCAAAAAGCTTCCCTTATGAAATGCATTAATCTCTTCCTCCCCCTCCTCCCCCCTCTCTGCCACACATGGATCAAACCTTAATTTCCCGCCTCGACAAATTTTTTCCCGCCTTTTCTTCCTGCTGGAAATCTACCCCTCTTACTCTTGTCGGCGCAAAAGAAGGGCCCTACTTTAATGAGCGGACGTATCATCTGTTTTACGTAGTGGAAATAATTACGGAATTTCCCTTTTTCTTCCATCGTTTCCAAGGAGGTGTGAGATGCTGATTTTAACCCGAAGTGAGCTTTTAAAAAATAAATAAAAATACTTGGGTGAATTTATATATCGGAGTACATAAATTATACAGTTAATTTTAAAACAGATACAAGGAATTTAAACCAACATTCTGCAGAGATTTTAAGTAAAATAAATTTATGAAAAATTTTGTTAGTACTTACAATTAATTTTAATATGAATTTTACTAATTAGAATAAATACAAATTGAGACCAAAATGCAATTTGAATTTAAATTAAAAACAAGGCAGACCTGAGTGTGTGGAAGGTTATCAATACTTTTGTTTATATGATAGTGTGAATTAATTGAAAATTAAGAGTTTTAAAAATTAGGTAACTAAACATAAGCTTAGGTAAGATTATTAATAATAAATATGACTCTCTAATAATTAACTTTTTCATAGGGTTTGTTTGACTTATAATTAATAACCTGCAAAACAATTTTAAATTTTGATGTGAGGTGAGAATTTATATTTGAAGGTATGTTATATTATTAGTGATACTGTTGTATTGTTATAATTATGACAAATGAATATATAATAAGCTGTTAAATATTTAGATTGTCCTTGAGGATGGCTGAATTGGCCGAAACGTTGGACTAATGATGTTATAAAAAGTGTTGGGACTATACAAGGATACAATATGATTTATTCTATAAATAAATAAAGAATTTATAAAATAAAATATAATATTAATTTTGTAAAAGGAAGACAAGTAGTCAGTGTGGAAGTCAACTAGTCGATGTATATTATGGTCGTATGGAGAAAATAAAACAAAAAAAAAAACATTTTAAGACTAGATACTCTGGGTCGAAATCCTAGATTGATTGTTGGTTGCCTTTCATTTATTTTGAAAAATATAATTAACTTCAACCAACCTACACCAAACTTGGCAGTGGTTTGGAGCTGTTTTGCCTGCACCACTGGACACAAACCAGGTCTAACGAACGATTAAACGAAGTAGAACCGGAGATATAAAATAAAAAGTTATCTTCATTTTCATCTAATATTTCGACCTTATAAGGGCTTTAAATCTAAATTTTAATGTTAAAATAAAATAAATTTTATCTTATTTTAGTCTCAAAACAATTTATATTTCTTTATAAGTCCGACGTTTTGGCCGATTCAGCCATCCTCAAGAACAATTTTAGAACCACATCAATTTTAAAAAATCTTAATGCAAGTTTTTCTGCCCAGGTCATTAATTTCAGTTCATCATTACCCTATTTTGTCAATTCAATACATTAAATTAAAATTATTTTATTTTTATTTATTTAATGTAATTTACAACTGTACAAAATAATAAATACAATAAGTAGATTAGACGATTGTTGAAATTTACAGTTGAAAATCTTGGAAAGGAACCACCCTTTAATTTATTTTTTTTAATTTTGGTAAACTAAAGACTGATCTACATGACTAATATAAGGCCTATCTGGACATACGGAGTTGAGCTTTGGGGCTACACTAAACCATCAAATTCCTCCAGAATCCAGACCTTACAGTCCAAAATTGTTCGTAAAATCCTTAATGCTCCTTACTTTGTCACAAATCAAGTCATCCATCAGTACTTCAATGTTCCATATGTTGCCGATTTGGCCAGAACCAGATACTATTCCTTCCATGATAAACTTCTTAACCACCCAAATCCATTTGTTTCTAACCTCCCTTCTCCTCCATTACCTAATATTCTTCCAAGGCGTCTGAAAAGAAGATAGCCTCGAGATCTTCTCCTCTAGAAATATTATTGGAGTTCTATCAGTGGGTAGATTCTCCACATGTTCGTATCATGTCACTAAGTCATCTACAGCAAATTTACTTGTTGTATATAATTGTATACAATTGTAAATAAAAATAAATTAATTTTAAAAAATAAATAAACAAATATTAGATGAATGGTCTCACTTAACTTATGTCCATAGAACCTCCATTGACTAGGCGGAATGGGATTTGAATATAGGATAGCCCAGAGCAGAGAGGAGAGCGGCCTGTGGTCACAAATCCAGTTACTAAGACGGCAAGGAGAGAAGACGCGAGGCATACATGAGAACCTGCAACTGATCCCCCGAGGACTTAGGGCAACTTGGGGCCGGTGCGGTCTGGCCCCTCGGATCCAATATAGGTATTACTTAGTCCCTACCGCTAATTACACTCTGATCACTTAGCCCCCCAGGGGGGGCCCTATTAAAAACCCAAGAGCCCCTAAACTTGGGGACGGACACAAGTTGGTCGACTTGTCCCGGAGTTGTGAACTCGGAACCCAGATGCCCGGCTACAGGGAAATTAGATCTATCCCTTCCGCCCGCCATTAATCAGGAAACTGTCACAGCCTACTTTATAATTGTTTCTTATTAATATCTAGAGAGTAAGAGAGCCACAGGAAACTTCAGGCCTCCGAAAAGGAATATAATTCCGGAATCATTAATTTCATTTAACTGTGTGAAAGGTTTTCCGGTTGTTTCGAAATAGTCTTCCCGAGCTAAGTTTCCTAAGTCCTCCGAGATCTGTAATGATCCAATTTCTAGCCAAGTGTCTCGAGAAGACTATTTCGCATTAGTAAAAGGAAGATGGTCCGGGTACGGTCAAAGAAAAAAACTCAAATAGTCATAAAACATAAAAACATACGAACACTTAAATGAGGTAAAAAAGTAAGAAAATAGATAACAAAAATAAAATTTAACTAAGGTATAGCTAATTATGATAATTTCTTTAAAACAGTAAAAAGTAAATTAAAGAAATAAAAAAGATTTACAGTGAAACGTAAAATTAAATGAGAATAACAAAACGTTTTATACAGCTAATGAAAACGCGAAATCATAACAGATAAAAAAGAAATGTGAAAATAAAGTAATCACTAAGATATAGAAAAAGGGAATGAGAGTGAAATAATGAACAACATAGGACACCTACCTTACAGATAGTAGGCAAGCACGAAAATGAAAGGTTGGCGGTTAAGTAATACGTTATATTTGAAAATAATGTTTAAATAATGAGTATTAGTAGTATTAGTAGTGAATTTTTTTTTAAATACTTTTTATTTATTGATTATTACAATCTGCCACACAGTTGTGGGCAATAGGTAATAGTATAGAATGATCTCATTCATACTAAAATAAAATAAAATAAATAAATGAATGGAAAAAAAAACTTTCTTAAAATATATACAAACAGAAGAATAAACAAAATGAACATAATCAAACTATGTGTATGAAAAAAATAAAATAAAATAAAATAGCATTATAATAAAATAATATAGTCTCTAGTCACATTTACACTCTAATATACAATAATTAGTGAATTAAATACTAAAAATAGGCAAACATTAAATGATAATGTACATAATATGAGGGAAAGAAATTATATTTAAAAAAAATGTACTCTATCTTTCAGTATTCCGTATTATGTACGAGTTAAGTAGTCAACAGTTCCTGACTTTAGATTTTGGAATACCATTAACAAAATAGTTTTTTCATTTTGAGTGGTTTGAACCAAATCAGTGTATCATGAAAATGAGCTTTTTATGATAAATAATTCTGATTTGATCTCTGAAAAGAATTATATTTTGAAAATAGCTGATAACAATCAAAGTCCGTTAACTGTTTTTGAGCAGTGGGACACAACTATTCAATATAATAACCTTCAATTTTACTCCCAAAAACTCGACAATGAATGTGGAATAAACAGTAATGAAGGGACTTTTTTTTATCTTTAAGTGGAGTTAGGTAGAAAACGACAGGTTTGTGACAAAGGAACATTCATTAGGGGTATTCATGATGTTGTGTTAAATGTTAAATGTTTTACCATGTTAAATGTATTTAGTTAAATGTTAAAATAATTTATTGATATTTTTTTGGAATTGTACAGTAGCAGATTGATAATTTTATCAGTTTTATGTTGCTCTAAGTGATGGTTGTTATCTCTTTTGTTCTATAGCCCTGATGAAGACCTGAAACTCAGGTCGAAACGTCGGCATAAATAAATAATTTTTTAATGATTGGAGAAGTTTGTCGGGGGGTGCGGTCAGCAAAGAACAACATAAATAAACAAAACCATATTTATTTATTTTTATGCCGAGGTTTCGGCACTACTATTCAATTATCAGTTATCAATTTTTTATCATTTATGATTTAATTCTATATTTTTTATAATTCTAAGTTTGTTTGTATACTATTCCTTTTCAATTGTATGTTTCTCTAAATGTTGTTGTTATCTCTTTTGTTCTATAGCCCAGATGAAGACCCGAAAATCAGGTCGAAACGTTGGCATAAAATAAATAAATATGGTTTTGTTTATTTATGTTGTTATTTGCTGACCACACCCCCCGACAAACTTCTCCAATCATTAAAAAATTATTTTTTTTTAAAGAACAAAAGGGATAACAACCATCACTTAGAGCAACATAAAACTGATAACATTATCAATCTGCTACTGTACAATTCCAAAAAATAACAATCAATTATTTTCTATTATTCAATTCAATATTTTGTTTAATTCCAAATTTGTTTGTATATCATTTCTTTTCAGTTTTATATTTCTCCAAATGATGGTTATCATCTCTTTTGTTCTATAGCCCTAATGAAGACCTGAAACTCAGGTCGAAACGTCGGCATAAATAAACATTGTTTTGTTTATTTATGTTGTTTTTTGCTGACCGCACCTCTCGACCATCTCCGATCATTAATTAATAATTATTAAATTCTTTCAACTTGTGGAAATCTGAACCATAAATTCTAAATATCTGTAATTTCAACAAAACCCTTCCTTTCATGTGTTTTAAGATAAAATATTGAAGAGAATTTCAGAATTTAGGTGGCTACACAATATTGCGTAGCCTCTACTTATCAATTTTATTTATTGTTATAATAAACATAACTTAAGTGATAACAACACGGTGATTGAAATGTCTATATGAAGTTTTGGGGATACACAATGAACTAAAAGCACTAAAGCGCTAATAGGCTTAACGAAGTGGGACGAAACGTCGGAAAAATAAATAGTTGTTAACTATTTTTATTGTTTTTTTTTCATTTTGACCATCTACTTCATATTTATAAAATCATATGCTTCTTTTAATGTTGATCATACAATCGACTGATTACAGCAAAAAATAATAATTGTATACAGTACCTTTAATTAAAATTACCCGCATAATTTCCTTCGCAACCTCTGATCACCAGTGACAGACACTCCAGAGCAGAGAGAAGGTAAACAGAAGGAGTAGAAATAGCGGTGAGAATGGGCACTAATTAGGTTGAAAGATGGACACTCAGACAGACTCCTGACACCTAACCGTTAATAGGCTCTCCCAGAAGAGGTCGTTAGTTTCACCTATTTGTGTCTCTTCCCACCACCCTCTAACTCTGTGTATAAATATATGTATATATCCACCGCTAATTATCCTTTTACCGGTGTCACTCAGCCGTGATTTGTAATCCTTACCACCGTTTTCTTTTCATTAATCTCCCTTCTCCTCTCTCAGAACCTCTGGTATCTTGCCTTAGTAGGCTGAGAATTCCATTAATGCGGAGGCAGTATTTTGGGTCTTAGGATGATAGAGTGAGAGTCGACTCAAAGGGAACGAACCATCAATCAACTGTTAGGGGGGGGGGCCGTTTAGCCGCTAATTGTACCTTGGCTTTTACTCTCTTGGTAGGCTATACTTGTATAAACATTCTAATAGGAGCAGAACTCCACTTATCCGTTCTAGCCGGTTAATCTGGAGTGTATAAAAAATAAATAATCTTTAATGTTTATTGATTGGAGATGATGGTCGGGGGGTGCGGTAAGCAAAGAAACATTTATGCCGACGTTTCGACCTGATTTACAGGTCTACATCAGGGCTATAAAAACAAAAAATTTATATATTTTTTTCACTCTAAATGATGGTTGTTGTCTTTTTGTTTTATAGCTCTGATGAAGACCTGAAAATCAGGTCGAAACGTCGGCATAAATTTTCTATGCTTACCGCACCCCTCCTCATACAAGATTGAAATGAAAGGAAAATGCACATCGATTCCGACTATTACAGCACTTACTAGACAAACGGACTAAATTGCTAATCCATTTCAAAAGACTGATCTACATGACTGTAATAAGGCCTATCTGGACATACGGAGTTGAGCTTTGGGGCTCCACTAAACCTTCGAATTCCTCTCGTATCCAATCCTTACAATTTAAAATCCTTCGTAAAATCTTTAATGCTCATTACTTTGCCACAAATCAAGTCACCCATCAGGATCTCAATAACAATTCTTCCATGATAAACTTCTCAACCACCCAAATCTTTCTAACTTTCTGGCTTCTCCTTCATTACCTGATGATCCTCCTAGGCATCTGAAAAGAAGCCTGGTTTCGAGATCGTCTCCTTTAGAAATGTTATTGGAGTTCTATCAATTTGTAGATTCACCACATTGTTGTATCATGTCATTGCATAATTAACATAATATTTATTTTATTTAAAACAAATTTGATCCTTTTTTCTCAACTTTATTCTTTTCAAAACCTTCCAACGTTTCGACCCTCAGGACATTTTCAAGGATACCTTTATTTTGTTGTGATTTTCTCTTTTAAAATTGTTAAAAATGCCGGCTAATTGCCTTTGTGCCATCTATAACTTCTTCTATATAATTATTTCTTAAATTTAAAACTTGTACTAACCACTTCTCTTCTTTCTTTCATTTATATTTATATATGATAGATGGAAATATAAATGAAAGAAAGAAGAGAAGTGGTTAGTGCAAGTTTTAAATTAAAAAAAAGAATTATATAGAAGAAGTTATAGATGGAACAAAGGCAATTAGCTGGCATTTTTAAGAATTTTAAAAAAGAAAATGACAACAAAGTAATGGTATCCTTGAAAATGACCTGAGTGGTCGAAACGTTGGAAGGTTTTGAAAAGAATAAAGTTGAGAAAAAAGGATCAAATTTGTTTTAAATAAACTAAACCACTCTCAAACAAGAATATATTATTAAAAATTAATATAATATTTATTTGTTGCATATATTTGTATACAGTTGTAAATATCAATAAATAAATTACAAAATAAAAGTTAATTTAAATTTAAGTTTTTTTAATACGAGGTTTTCATTCTAGGCTATTACTATATTGCAGTAATTCAGTAATGAATACATATAAAAGGTGGGATCTAATTAGAATTACTTTGCTTTATAAAACCTGCACCTTGTGCTTAGAAAAATATATTTATAAACAAACCTATGAAGTTTTAGAAATGTAAAGTTTAACTACAGTAAAACACCCATTAAAATATAAAATTCTTTTAATATACGTAATAAAATAGTCTGTGGCTTTAAAGATATTTGGTCACTCACAATATTATAACTAATTAACCATATCGCACTAGTATTTCTATGAAAGAAATTGGTAAATATATCTTTATGAATCATCAAAACTGTATCAACCTACCTTCAGAGTCTGTCCGCCAGAGGGCACTTGTGTCACTCTTGCTGCCTTAATGCTATTCCCCCTCCATAGGCAAGAGTGTCACATTGTCAGTTGTCTTGAATTTTGAGTTGTGTCACTTTAGAAACACTAGTGCGATATGTTACTTTCCCTAATTTCGAACAAACCGCAGAGTATTGGAAATAATGCAGTTAATACTTCGTTGAAACAAAAATATTGATGGCTATATACATATAAATAATATAAGAAATTAATTTTTAAAAAATTCCAATATTATGACGAAACATATAATGGATAAAAATTAAGATACATTACAAAACTTAATATATAAGTATGTATACATGGTATATACGCTTAAGCAGTGATATCTCGTAAATCTGAAAAAATATCATAAATAAATATATAAGAATAAATTTACTGTTTTTCCACATTCGATCAATAGTAAATAAACAGTCTGTAAGGACTACAGAGGGGAACTAATCAAAATAAGGTGGGTTGAGGAAAGATACGGCGCTAAAAGTATATAAAGGATAAAGGAGTCCTTCGGGCAGTACAAGAGGATGAGGAGAGGAGTTGATGGATGTGCCCAGGGGCAGGAGCTGGCCTCTGGGGTGCTGCGGTGATTTGTCAGGGTTGTAATATTCTAATGCTGTCCTTCGCCCGCTCTTCTACTTCTGGAGGGGGGGGGTTGGTGAAAAATAGCCCAGGAACCTACCCTTGGGTATGTGACCCCAGGCCCAGAAGAATGCTCCTCGCCAATTAAGATGGATCCTAGGAGTTATCCGCACGTTTTTCAAACTTACAGAATGCTCTTGTAGAGTGGAGTAAGAGAAATAGCACTTGAAGGATATATCTTCACTCCACTGCCCGCACTACAGGGCCAGAGAGCTTTTTGTTTTTTATCTTTGACGTATAAGATATGGCAGGCCTTTACAACGCTCTTCATCAAGTAATATGTTTTTTTTAATTACCTTATTTACCCCTTATTATGTAATACCCCAGAGATATAAAGATGGGTCGGCATATTAAGTAAAATAACAAACAATTTATTTTTAATGAGGTGTAGATAGTTTACCGTAGATTACTGATTGGAGAAGATGGTTGGGGGTGCGGCAGCAAAAACAACATAACTAAAAAAAAAAATTATTTATTTTATGCCGACGTTTCGACCTGAGTTTCAGGTCTTCATCAGGGCTACAGAACAAAAGAGATAACAACAACATTTAGAGTAACATACAATTGAAAAGGAATAGTAATTGTATGTTACTCTAAATGTTTTTGTTATCTCTTCTGTTCTATAGCCCTGATGAAGACCTGAAACTCAGGTCGAAACGTCGGCATAAAATAAATAAATATGGTTTTGTTTATTTATGTTGTTCTTTGCTGACCGCACCCCCCGAGAAACTTCTTCAAACAATTTATTTTATAATCTTAACACTTTCTTGAGGCTGGTAAATTTTTATTAAAATAAATAATTTAATTTGTACCCATTTTTGTAGCAAAACCTTTTATTCTTCTTATAAGTCCGACGTTTCGGCCAATGCGGCTATCCTCAGTGACAGTCTACTACAAAACAGGTTTTATTACATGTATTATCCTCACAGAAGTTTGTCGGGGGTGCGGAAAGCAAAGAACAACATAAATAAACAAAACCATATTAATTTAAACTGGATTTAGTGAATGACACAAATTCTTCCTTATTAAAAAACAATAGTTTATTTCATATCATCAGCAACGTTTCGGGAGATTTCCCCCAT
>NW_027105462.1:777500-782038 GCF_000696795.3 Halyomorpha halys | reverse complement strand
ACTATATCTAAAATTTCTGGATTATTAAAATCAAATTGATGTTTATATTTAATACCATGTTGTCCCAATGCTGTAGTTTTGATATTTTTACAGTTGATGTTATGTTGATCAATTCTTGTTTTTAATTTTTTAGATGTTTCACCTATATATATATAAACCATCACAATTCTGGCAATTTACTTTATAAACAACATTTAATTTATCTTTAAAGTCTATTTTGTCTTTCATATTATCCAGATAACTACCCAATTTATTATTATTATATAATCCAAACTTCAAATTATGTTCATATTCTATAAATTTCTTTTTAATTTTATCCGTTAATCCTGGAATATAGTTTAATTTAAAGTAATGACAATCATTAAACCTAACTATTTCTTTTTCCATTCTATTCTGTAAGCTATCATTATTATTTTGTATATTTTTATTTTTATAAAAATCCGTGATTATGCTTTGATTAGGTTTTTTTATTTTACTACAATTTTGCTGTTATCACTATTGTTATTTTCTCCCCTATTACCATCTACATTTGTTTCTATATAACAAACATTATTATTAGCTGTGCCAGTTTAATTCCATAAGACTCTTCCAGTAAAAAGATTATTAAATTTACATATTTATTTATTTTATGCCGAAGTTTCGACCTGAGTTTCAGGTCATCATCAGGGCTATCGAACAATTGGCTTAAAATAAATAAATATGGTTTTGTTTATTTATGTTGTTCTTTGCTGACCGCACCCCCCGACAAACTTCTCCAATCATTAATCTACGGTCAACTATTTACACCTTATTATCCTCAAACATTTCAAAATAATTAACATTATTATTTATGATTTATCTTACCTTAATACAATTTTGGAATTATATAATTTAAAAACTCTAACTCCATGCAGGCTATTCTGCCCATGTCAAAACAACAATTTCTATAAAACATTAAAAACATTAGGTAAGAGATATTTTTTTGTTAATTAGTATATCCCACATATGTTTAATTACCTAATTAGTCAATATTCACTTAAAATCATTTATCACAGTCACTATTCCTTAAAAAAATTATCCCAACAATGCTTATAACCTCCCTCTACTCAGTTCAAAGCATTAAAATTATTTATTATAATTATACTTTTGACAATTTTCCTCTTTATTTCATTAGTAAAATTCCTATCAAGGCGAACTATAATTATCCACATTCAATTTATCCTATATTATTCATTAATTAATTTTACTTAATATCTCTGCATAGTGTTGGTTTAAATTATAAATTTAAAATTAAATAACGGAGTTGAGCTTTGGGGCTCCACTAAACCTTCGAATTCCTCTCGTATCCAATTTTTACAATCCAAAATCCTTCGTAAAATGCTCAATGCTCCTTATTTTGTTACTAATAAAACCATCCATAAAGACCTAAATGTTCCCTATGTAACCGATCTAGCCCGAACCCGATATTATTCCTTCCATAATAAACTCCCTAACCACCCAAACCCACTAGTTTCTAACCTTGCTTCCTCTTCCATTCCTGGCAATCCTTCGAGGCGCCTGAAAAGAAGATGGCCTCGTGACCTTATATTGTAAAGTGTTTTTAGAGTTCTACTACTGGGTAGTTTCTCTACATCCTGTATCATATCATTATGTTATTACGATCAAATTTACTTGTATTTTTTATACAGTTGTAAATATCAATAAATAAATAAATAAAAAAAATTAAATGAAGTTAAGTTTTTGTTTTAAGTTTCTGCATGGAGTTAGAGTTTTTAAATTGTATTAAGGTAAGATAAATCATAAATTATAATGTTAAGTATTTTGAAATGTTTGAGGATAATATATGTAATAAAAGCTGTTTTGTGGTAGATTGTCCCTGAGGATGGCCGGATTGGCCGAAACGTCGGACTTACAAGAAAAATAAAAGGTTTTGTGACTAAAACGGATAGAAATTAAATTATTCATTTTATAACAAACAATATTTGAATACAGAATAAGAAAATCAAACATACAAAAGAAATAATGAAAAATATATCTACATATACGTATAATCTTTTCACTTTTTTGAGACTGGTTATTATTGGTTAAAAAGTAAGGGTGAAGGGAAAAAAAAATTTCCCTCTTAAAAGGCGATTAATATTATAAACTAACCTATACACTTATTGAGGTACAGTCTGATCAAAAAGTAATTTTTCTCGCCTTTTTTGGAAAAGCTATAGTAAACAAGTAACCTTATTTAACGAACAAAATAATTTAAAGGAGACTAGAGACAAGGGTCTGATAAATTCAGAAGAATCTTTGGATTTATATCCAAAGAGCAGATCAAACGTCAAACCTCAGAACTATACCTTTGGGAAAATTAGAACTTTAATAAATATAAAAATTTAGAAGAATTAGATATATTTTTAATATATAGACTATCTGTACCAGAAATTACTTCCAGACTAATTAAAATATAATACAAATTACTAACAAACCCTTTAAAACAGTTAAGTGAAACCTTGGATTTTATTATTTACATAAAATAAATTGTATCAATTTAAGTCTCAAAACATTCTTTATTTCTATAAAAGTCCAACGTTTCGGCCAATTCAGCAGTCCTCTAGGACAATCTTTTTTTTAATAATTTATTTATTTTTGTTTAAATAAATAATTCAATTTTTATTCACTTTTGTCTCAACACATTTTATTTTTCCGACGTTTCGGCCAATCCGGTCATCCTCAGGGACATCTCAATACAATTTTGGAACTAAAATTATTTAAACACACAACTTCATGCAGGCTATTCTGCACAGGTCTCAACAACAATTTCTAATTAGCCAAATTTTTATTTTAAAACCAAATTTTTGTTTTTATTTATTTAATGGAATTTACAACTGTACAAAATAATACAATAGGTAAATATGTTGTATTTTTCATATACCCTCGAAAATCTTGGGAAGGAACCACCCATTGGTAGTACTTCAAACATTAATTTAAATTAGAAAGGATTGTTAAGGATGAAAGATTAAGAATTAATGGATTAGAATGGTTAAGGAGTTTGGAATGAAAAGACGCATATCTGTTTTGGGCCAAATCTGCAACGAATGGAATGTTAAGGTCTTTGTGAATGAGTTTATTTGTGACGTATTAAGGAGCATCAAGGATTTTACGTAGGATTTTGGATTGTAACGATTGGATGCGGGAAGAATTTGATGGTTTGGTGGAACCCCAGAGCTCAATTCCATATGTCCAAATTGGTCTGATTATCGTAGTGTATAATCATTTTTTGTAGTGAATGGGAAGTTTAGAGCGTTTGTCATGTAAGTGTTGTAGCAATCGGAATCTACGAGCAGTTTCTTGTCGTTTCAGTCTTGTGTGTGGATTCCAAGTAAGGCTCTTGTCAAGATGGAGTCCTAAGTATCGAATCTGTTCAACAGGCAAAACCAAAATTAAAATTCATTTATCACACTTGGTTAAACTTTATATGAGTTGATAAAGTTGATAAACGTTATGAGGTGACAAACAAGAAATTTATGGAATAGTTATGATAATGAGTGGTCTATTAACTATTAAATCATATCTCATGTTACATTAATTTGTGTAGTGATTATAGTATTCATTTAATTTGGCCTTTTTGTTGAATCCTGCTGACATTAATATTGATCATCCGGAACGGATAAGACTTAAGCACTGTAAAGTAAATAGCCGGGGAGAAGAAGCAATCCAGAAAAGGAATCACAAAGGGGAGTTAAGGTGGCAAACAGCGCGCGATGAATGAACGAAGGAAATGAGATGCAGTAAAGACTTTTCATCATACGAGATTGAATGAGAGTGGATAAGAGGGAGAGGGGGAGAGATAGAGAGGGAGGTTAAGGAGAGAGAGAGGGATGAGGTAAGGAGGGGATGTTAGCAGAGAGATATATCCCTGAGTGGATAGGACAATTCATTACATAGAGAGGAGCCACTTACACCGCTACTTCTTCAGTCACAGGTGGGGGCGCTTGTCATCCTCTAATGTATATACACAAGATATATATTTATATCCTCCGGGTCGATATCTCTATGTAAGGGAGGAGGTCTACCGAAAAGGATATCAACGCGTATATCCCTTACACTCAACTCTCTAATGGTAGTACAGTCAAGATAAAATAATAGCATTAGTCAATTGGCGACAACACATTAACAAAACGATGTGACTGAAAAAGTAAATATTTTAAGAAATCGAAATAATTTTTGCTGATTTTTATGTGTTATTCGATTTTATTTTTTATTTTTTTACTGCACTCCACACCATCTCCTTAATTAATGTTAATATCATTTATAAACATAATATTAATACATATATTCATTAAGTTAACCATGTTCATTTTTTATATCAATTTTGGTTATATATTTTGGTCTTATTATATCTTACTAAGTATCTTGTTCTCACTTGGTGCTGATGAAGCCTCTCAATATGGGCCGAAACGTAGGTTACAAATAAATATTTTCTACTATTTGTGTAGTAGTATAGGTACTTATTTACACCTACACAAAATTAAAATTATATTTTTCCTTCAATTATAAATAAATGAAAA
>NW_027105462.1:771496-777360 GCF_000696795.3 Halyomorpha halys | reverse complement strand
GTAGATTACAACCTTTTTAAAAATATTTAATTTATCATAAAATAATAGATTTTCCTTTCTTTTCTATGTCTAATTTTTTTTTTTTTTAATTTAAGTTTTAACAAAAAATGTGTAAGGATAATGACATATATAGGCTAGATTTTGCGCAAGTTAATATTTTTACCAGCCAGTTTTCAAGTTTATTAACAGGAAAAACTATATAATGCTATACGCTAGTTGTTCAGGACGTTTCGACGTGAATTTCAGGTCTTTATCAGGAAGTTTAAACTCAAGACCAGTCAAGTTTGAATCTTAGCATAACCTTCCTGATGAAGACTCTTCAGAGATGTTTTAAAGATACAATAAGAAAGGCGGAGATGGTGGTTCTGTGGCCAATTCGGTGTTATTGAAGACATTAAGAGTAAATTTTGGTGAAAAAGGGAGCCAAATTAGGTAAATTTAATTTAATGAAATTACAACAAGAGTGCTTAGTTTGTGAGAATAATGCCTTTACACTTGCAAAACCATAACATTAATAAATATCATAATGATATTTATTAAATCATATATGTATCAACACTTCTAAGTAAAAATAAAATATATGATTTGTTTAGAATGGCTACTAATTTACTCAGCCACTAAGAGTTGCGATATCCAATTACTTCACAATCGGCAAAGAGAAGAATAACCTCCCCCTTTAGGGTCGCTCCGGACAGCCCCGATGTAAATGGAAATCTTCCTCATCACCTTTAACTGCAGACCGACCCCTAACCGCTTTTAATCCCGCCCTTTGCTAACGATGGCCTAATGCCCTTGGGTCGGGATTGAGGGCGTCCTCTCATCGTCGGGAAAGAGAGGATCGACCCCCCTAGCTTCTTTAATTCACTGGTCCTTACCCCGGGCGGCTCCCACCTTAATCTGCAACCGAGTATAACCGCGCATAACAGAGCAATCTGCAGGCAAGGGATAAAAACAAAAGACCATTGTCGCATCTTGTTTTGTTGTCCCTCAAGAGGTTTTGCTTAATGTTACGGCGAAGGAAATGTCTTTAACGAGCGAATGAGACTAAGGAAAACATTAGAAAAGTAATTTCATGACGTGGATTTTTTTTTTTAATATTTATTTATTGCTATTTACAACTGTACATTATAATACATTTAGTAAATCTGATTAAGTTAAATTGGAGTGTTACAGGCGTGTAGAGAAACTACCCATTGGTAGCACTCTAATGACATTTTACATTAGCTGGTCTCGTGCCCATCTTCTTTTCAGGCGCCTCGGAGGATTGTCAGGAATGGAAGAGGATGCAAGATTAGAAACTGAGGGGCTTGAGTGGTAGGATAGTTCATAATGGAAGGAGTGATATCTGGTTCGGGCTAGATCGGTTAAATAGGGAACATTAAGGTCTTTATGATGATTTTATTTGTGACAAAGTAAGGAGCATTGAGGATTTTACGAAGGATTTTGGATTGTAAGGATTGAATACGAGAGGAGACGTGGATTTAAATGGAAATTCATCACTGGAAATATTATATAAAACAATATATATGTTATCGGAGCATAGAACCGAATCCGGTAAATGCCGAAACTAAACAATATTAACCAAAATCAGTTCTATGAATTTCTGTCTGTACCCTCAGGATTGGATCTTAAATTCTTTTTTTATATATGTAACCCAAAATCTTTTGCTTAGAGCTAAATATCTATCGTCAGAATAGGATGTATAGTTTTTGTTTTATTTTTCTATTCTGACGAATGTAGATATCCTACCTTGGGTATATTTTTTGTTATTAGTTTATATATATATTATCTTTAACTCACGATTTTTTAAAATTACTACAATTGATTTTTAATTATTTTTTTTACTATTTGAACAGAAGGTTGTTCCATAAACAAATAAAAATTGTATTTTATAAAACAAATATTATATAAAACAAGCACCAAATACACAGGGAACCAAAAATAAACTCTTTTATTTCATGGAGTGATTTTAAGACAGTTTTTTTCACCATTCTTAGATTTTTCACAAATTCGTTCTATATAATACTTTTTTTTTTTACATAATTTATTTATTGTTATTTACAACTGTATACATAGGCAGTATAGGACTCCAGTGGGAGCCTTGTCCCTCCTCCCCCCCCAAAAAATACATACATACACACAAGTGAATTTGCTGTAAGTGATATTATGTCATGATACAAACATGTGGAGAATCTACCGATTGATAGAACTCCAAAAACATTTCTAAAGGAAAAGATCTCGAGGCCATCTTCTTTTCAGACGCCTAGGAGGATTATTAGGTAGTGAAGGAAAAGCCAGGTTAGAAACGAGTTGGTTTGGGTGATTGGGAAGTTTATTATGGAAGGATTGGTATCTGGTTCTGGGCTAATCGGCAACATAGGGGACATTGATGATTTGATTTGTGACAAGTAAGGAGCATTAAGGATTTTACGAAAGATTTTGGACTGTAATGATTGGATTCGAGAGGGATTCGATGGTTTAGAGCTTCATAGCTCAACTCCGTATGTCCAGATAGGCCTTATAATAGTCTTGTAGATCAGCCTTTTGTAATGGATTGGAAGTTTGAACCGTTTGTCTAGTAAATGTTGTAATTGTCGAAATCGACGAGCACTATCTAATACTAAATTTAGATCACAAAAACGAGAAAAACATAATTTTTTTATGGCATCAAAAGATATATGGAAGATTGAGTGTAACTGAATTTGAAGGAGATGGTTAGAGATGCGGTCAAATAGGAAGAAAAATAGTAATAACTATATATTTATTTTCTGCCGACGAAATATTAATATAATATTTTTTTATAATAATATTATAAAAAAAGAATTATTATCTAATGAAAATATCACAATTTTTTTATCCATTGGGACAAGCCTAAATAAGGTTACTCCTAATGTATGTTTTTGACAAACTAGAAATTGTTGTAGATAGAAGTGTACATTTCGTAGTTCCAGAAGTTAAAATTTTTTTTATTATTACTATTGAATTAATTATAATTAAAATGAATTATTATTATGGCTACATATGGAAAATAGCGAGAGGGAAAATTAGGAACAAGAGTTGAGACAAATCGGTGAGAGATAGAGACACTTCGCTGGCCCATATTTCTCCCACTTCTCTTCTTTAATGAATAATTCAAATAGCTCCACCTTCTGCCCATTAATTTTCCTCATGTTCCTTTAATTTCTAACGGTGTCATTTACCTTCGCCGTCCTCCAGTAATAATATTTGCATTTCAGAGCACCTGGAGAGTATTTCCAGATCGAACTTATAAGGAAATTATTATAAATAAGTCATATACAATGTACAATAAATAGAATGTTCTTATTTTTTTCCCTTAACAGGGAAATTGTTAGTTTTAGTCTACTAATGTCGTTATTTTTGTTATTGACTTTACTTTTTTCTCTCATTAAGAATTATCATTTTTATCTATTTATTTTATCTTAATTTTTTTTAATTATAACGTTGTATGCAGTTAGGAGTGTCTTTTATACAAAACTATAACCGTCCCCCATAATCATTTGTTAAAAAAATATATATATAACTGTTATATTAACCATGTAAGGCCACCAGGATGATCTGATATTAAATGAATAAATAAAAAATACATAGAATGAAACAAAATATTATTAATTATTAATTGTTTACTTTCAATTATCCAAAAATGGCGGGAACAGTCACTTTTTGAACAGACTGTACAAATCATTTACAACTAAACTAGCCACCCATTCAACAGGGAATTTTCCCTCTAAGGAGAAATTCAAGAGTTCTTATTTGAAAATAATATAAAGGATACTGAAGGAAACAGTCTAATCAACTCGACCTAGTAAATTTAGGATAATCTTCGGATTTATTATCAAAGAAAAGATCAGGAATTATCCTCAGAATTATACCTATGAGATAATTTGGACTTTAATAGATATAGAAATATAGGAGATGGAAAAATAAGGGAACTAAGAATAAAAAAAAGAAAAGAGGGAAATGACGAACATTATTTCTTTTTTACCCTTTATGTAGTAATGCAATGTGGGACGAAACGTTGGTACTTATTTAATGGTTTGATTAATATTTGAGTATTTTATTTATTAATTTTTTTTACGACATGCGGACCATCTTTTTCTTATAGATTACACACGGCCAATCAAAAATCTTCCAATATTTTATTTAAATAATAAAACTAGTCTTGAACAAGTTATATGAATATATATAAAGCAAATTATATTTATTTTCAATTTATATTGAAATTTATTATTAAATTTCATTTATTTATGAAATGAAGCAAATTTATTTTCTCTCTTATTTCTTCATTTCCTATTCTCCATATTTCTTCTTATTTTCTATAACATTGTTTTTTACATACTCCCCGTTAATATATCCGTTTTTTACACGCTCTTTATATATTGATACATTTTATTATTTTTTGGGCTCTCATTATTTTACATTTTACATCTTTTTATGTTGGTCTTTTTCTTTTTTTACTCTCACATTGACTATTTTATCTCTACGATCTTTTGACCTTTTGATTTCTGTTTATATAACGTCTTTTGCCTACCTGCACTCTAGCGGCTTTTCCTGCAATTTATAACAATGTTCTTTCCTAATTTCTTTAACTAATTCTTTATAGATTCTTTCCACTGTATCATTTATATATTGCTCACATTTATACGTTTATAAATAATAATGTAATCAATCTACTACTGTCTTGTCCATAGTTAGTAATCAACTAATTTATATTTTCATTCCATTATTGTGTATATTTCCAAATTTTTAGTCTATTATTTATTTTATTTTATATATTTGTATTTATTAATTTTTATTATTATTATTTTATTTATATAGTTTTATCTTTTTTATTTATATAATTTTTTTCTCTCTAAATTACGGCTGTTGTCTTTTTGTTTTTATAGCCCTGATGAAGACCTGAAAATCAGATCGAAACGTCGGCATAAATAAATATTTTTTGTTTATTTATGTTGTTTCTTTGCTGAACGCACCATCTTCTCCAATCAGTGATCTACTGTCAACTATATACACCTCATTATATAAAGCAAGATTGAATTGGTATTTACAATAAAAAAATATAACATCAGAATCTTGCTTGATATCAACAAATATAACTTAATTTAAACAAACTTTAGATCGGATAGGTTACTCGAACGAATTAATAAGTTAACTGGCGCTCTATACAATAAATCAGGGGCACTGACTACGGCAAAATAACTGCACAGATGAGACTCATGCTATGATTGGGAGGGTTAGGTAATAAATTGTTGGTAGGCTATTTATAAACTAGGAATTAAACAGGCGATTATCTAGCCGGGACTCTAATACTCTCTGTCCAGTTATAATTCCCGACTCTACTAAATTCAGCGATAATCCGGACAGTTCTTCAGTTACTCCCGCCCATGTTTTAGTTTGAGTTGGACCCCACACAATCTAGTTATTAATTAACTCGATGAATTATAACTACGACGCGTGGAGATTCATCGTAAGGCTTAGTAAGAGAGGTAAATGGTTTTCAAAACTAGTGACATCTTAAAACTAGAAATATATTTTAATGTAGGTGAATTAAACTAAATTTATATTATATATTATATCAAGAGAAAATAAATTAAATCTGATCCTAGGCGTCAAGTCACTTGTACAGATATTTGGTAAACAAAATGAAGCAACAAATGTAGATTTATTTATTTTTTTTAATTATTTATTTAATGTAATTTACAACTGTACAAAATAATACAACAGGTAAATATGTAGTATGTTTCATATATTTTTGAAAATCTTGGGAAGGAACCACCCATTGGTGGTACTTCAAACATTAATTTAAATTAGAAGGTCCCGTGGCCATCTTCTTTTCAGACGCCTCG
>NW_027105462.1:768319-770436 GCF_000696795.3 Halyomorpha halys | reverse complement strand
TTAGAAGGTCCCGTGGCCATCTTCTTTTCAGACGCCTCGGAGGATTATCAGGGATTGTTAAGGATGAAAGATTAAGAATTAATGGGTTAGGATATAAATACCAGCAATGTAGGCTGTAGAAGAAAAAAAATCATATATAGTCCAATATAATCTATGAATTCAACCTTCATTTTTTTAAAATATTTAGTTATTGCTATTTACAACTGTACATAAATACATTTAGTAAATCTGATCTAAGTTAAATTGGAGTGTTACAGGCGTGTAGAGAAACTACCCATAGGCAGCACTCTAATGACGTTCTACATTAGCAGGTCACGTGGCCATCTTCTTTTCAGGCGCCTCGGAGGATTGTCAGGAATTAAAGAGGATGCAAGGTTAGAAACTAGTGGGTTTGGGTGGTTAGGTAGTTAATAATGGAAGGAGTGATATATGATTCGGGCTAGATTGGTTTCATATGGAACGTTACGTCTTTATGTATGATTTTATTTGTGACAAAGTATGGAACGTTGAGGATTTTAACCACGGAGTTGAGCTTTGGGGCTCCACTAAACCTTCGAATTCCTCTCATATCTAATCCTTACAATCCAAAATCCTTCGTAAAATCCTCAATGCTCCTTTTAATGCTATTATATCCATACCACCCAAATCCACTAGTTTCTAACCTTGCTTCCTCTTCCATTCCTTGGAATCCCCCGAAGCGCCTGAATGGAAGATGGCCTCGTGACCTTATATTGTAAAATGTTTTTAGAGTTCTACTACTGGGTAGTTTCTCTACGTGCTATATCATATCATGATCATTATGTCATTATGATAAAATTTACTTGTTGTATTTTTTATACAGTTGTAAATATCAATAAAAAAGGATTTTAACCCTTTATTCTAGAATTTTTATCAACATTCTTGATGCCACTCCCCAGACTTCACAACCGTACATGAGCAGTGGGCTGAGAATTGTTTTAATAATAAGTATAGCTGGTTCTGATTTTAATTTTGGTTTTCTATTTACGATAGGATATAGCATTGCTAACCTTGCGTAGGTTTGAGTTAGTTTGATGTTGATATGGTGAGGTAAGGAGAATTCCCGAGTATCTTGCTGTTGCACTGGCAGGATTCCAGACATTAAACATTTTTTAAAAATGAAAGGAATATGGTCCGGGTGCGGTCAAAAAAAAACTCAAATAGTAGAAATATACTATTCTAATGAGCCAACGTTTCGCCCCACGTTGCAGGGCTTCTTCAGGGCTATTTTGACGGCAGTCAAAACAAAAATTCCAAACAAAACAACATCTACTTTTTAAAAATGTTTTTTAATGACAAAAAATCAACTTTTTGTAAGTTCATTGTGAAGAATGTCATTTCAAAGATAAATCTATGCCCAATCTACGCAAACAGGCTTCCGCAATTTTCGCATGTTTATAAGACTACAGAGAACCAACCAGTACTTAAACAACAACAACACAGATGCTCGAGAAGATAGAAAATGAAGACCTTAAGTGGACCAGATAGTACAAGAAGGCCGAGAGTAGAGAATGATAAATATGAGGCGGGCTAAAGAAATAAAGAAATTGGCGACTGACAGGGAGGCTAATAGGGTTAGGGCTGCTGGGATTGTGCCAAACACCTTCCCTTCTCCTACGACACCCGTTCCTTCCTGCCTGGTCTGATTTAGTGCCTCCCATGGAAACATACACGGCCTCTTAGCGGATACTGTCATAACTAACCGCGCTAGTAAGTGCCTTTTGGCCGCCCAAGATATTTCTTTTTGGGAGTACGCTCTAAGTAATCGGGGGTAAACCCTTTGCCAAAGCGGGTTCGGGAACCAGGACCACAGGGAAAGTAAATAAGTATTCCTTCTAAAAAGATCCAACATATTACAAGGATATAAGCAAAGACTTTGTGTGTTAAAATGTTCACATTTCACTTTCACAGAACTTTTCAATAGCACCATAAAAATAGCCATAAGCTGAAAGAATAATCTAACTAATAAAAAGAAATAATAATATATAAATATATATAGATAAGAGAAACCAGTAGCATCATTATATACATTAAAGAATATATAAGTTGCTCATTTGGCCAGAACCAGATACCAATCCTTCCATAATAAACTTCCCAAC
>NW_027105462.1:763201-768204 GCF_000696795.3 Halyomorpha halys | reverse complement strand
TTACATTAGCTGGTCTCGTGCCCATCTTCTTTTCAGGCGCCTCGGAGGATTGTCAGGAATGGAAGAGGATGCAAGATTAGAAACTGAGGGGCTTGAGTGGTAGGATAGTTCATAATGGAAGGAGTGATATCTGGTTCGGGCTAGATCGGTTAAATAGGGAACATTAAGGTCTTTATGATGATTTTATTTGTGACAAAGTAAGGAGCATTGAGGATTTTACGAAGGATTTTGGATTGTAAGGATTGAATACGAGAGGAGACGTGGATTTAAATGGAAATTCATCACTGGAAATATTATATAAAACAATATATATGTTATCGGAGCATAGAACCGAATCCGGTAAATGCCGAAACTAAACAATATTAACCAAAATCAGTTCTATGAATTTCTGTCTGTACCCTCAGGATTGGATCTTAAATTCTTTTTTTATATATGTAACCCAAAATCTTTTGCTTAGAGCTAAATATCTATCGTCAGAATAGGATGTATAGTTTTTGTTTTATTTTTCTATTCTGACGAATGTAGATATCCTACCTTGGGTATATTTTTTGTTATTAGTTTATATATATATTATCTTTAACTCACGATTTTTTAAAATTACTACAATTGATTTTTAATTATTTTTTTTACTATTTGAACAGAAGGTTGTTCCATAAACAAATAAAAATTGTATTTTATAAAACAAATATTATATAAAACAAGCACCAAATACACAGGGAACCAAAAATAAACTCTTTTATTTCATGGAGTGATTTTAAGACAGTTTTTTTCACCATTCTTAGATTTTTCACAAATTCGTTCTATATAATACTTTTTTTTTTTACATAATTTATTTATTGTTATTTACAACTGTATACATAGGCAGTATAGGACTCCAGTGGGAGCCTTGTCCCTCCTCCCCCCCCAAAAAATACATACATACACACAAGTGAATTTGCTGTAAGTGATATTATGTCATGATACAAACATGTGGAGAATCTACCGATTGATAGAACTCCAAAAACATTTCTAAAGGAAAAGATCTCGAGGCCATCTTCTTTTCAGACGCCTCGGAGGACTAATAAAATAGTACACCAATTTACTATTTGAATTTTAATTGACCACACCGTCAATCAGTAATCTTCCAATACAAAAAATTGTTTTAATGAAAAGATTTACGAGGATTTCAGACCATCCTCTGACCATCAACTTTCCGACCTAACAAAAGTAAAAGATATTTTTTCTGAATTTTTTAAAAAAATTTTTCAACATAGTCTTCTTGTAACTCGACACTTCTCCCAGCGATGATATCATCTATGTAATAGTATGAGAAAGCTGTCCACACGTTGGGTGCCGCGTTTGCTCACGTTAGACCAAAAGTGTGTCCGAATGAACATTTCCAACGCTCTGCTGGCGCAATAAATCTGAGTTTTGGCGCCGATTAATTTCTATAGATGAAATTTAGATATACCATTATAAGGCCGAAAAAAAAATACAGTCCAAACAGTGGACTGCAAGGTGGAACCGGTTCCAAAAAAATCAAAAACTATTTTCTCGGCTGGGAAAATGATTCTGTTCTGTGAGGCATCTGAAACGAAGATGGCCATGGGTCCTCCTAATTTAAATTAATGTTTTAATTACCACCAATGGGTGGTTCGTTTCCAAGATTTTCAAGTGTAAATGAAACATTCCTCATATTTACTTATTATTTGTACAGTAGTAAATTACATTAAATAAATAATAAAAAAAACTTATTTGTGTTATTCTCTACTGGACCTCCAACCATTTCCTCATATATATAAATTATTCAAGGTTACGTATTATCTTATCATCATTAAAAATAATAAATCTATTAATATATATAAATAATCTATCTAAATAAAGTTTAAATATATGTGAAAACAGAACAAAGAATAATAATTAATATATTTTTAAAAAAATGTTGAGATTTATACAGATAAGATGTTTTAGAAGATTGTCAAGAACCTGACAACTAAATACACAGACTGTATCCTGGACATCTTCCTTCACAAAAAGGATCGTCACAAAGGGGTATTATTGTAACCAGTACGTCAATAATACAACCTCTGTTGGCCAATGTTTCTCCAGGCTGGAGAAAAAACTCCTAACCCCGAATCCTTTGAGGCGAAGGTACAACTTCTTGATTTTTTTCCAAAGAACCAGAGTTAGAAGGGCACATGTGGGTACCGCGCTGTGTGGCCTGACATTGTTTACACTGTCGGGAAACTGTGGGAAAGTCTCCTTTACGATAACTGAGGGATACAGTTAACTCTAACATCGAATGGGCCACTAAAACCATGTGGGTCCGATCCGAGCAGAAATAAAACCGAAATGGGAAATTCGAAACCAGTCATAGACGCTAAACGACTAATTTAACAAAAGGAAATAAAATTTAATATATACAAATAAATACCAAATGCTTTTTGTAAAAAAAAAAAAATTAATGACTCTGAAGGTTAAAATGCCATAATTTCTGACCATTTTAGGTTATAGCTTATAGAAAAAAAATACATAATATTTTTGTTTTATAAATAAAGATGGTTAGCGATGTAGTCCGGGAAGAACAAAAATTAGTAAAAATTATGTGATATTATATATTTATTTTACTTACTTATTTAAATAATTAATTCATAAAGTGGGTACTCTTAATTAGAATATTTATGTTTTTTTGTCGTTATTTTAGTATTAATGTGATTATTAGTTTTTTTTTTGTTTTTTTTAATAATATAATCATATGACAATATTCCTACAATCATCTTCATACGGTCACCTATTTTCTTACAATAATAATTTTTTTTATGCCAGGCTTCGCTATTTCTAGCATACCGGAGTTTATCTTACAGGTTGATCTGTTGATAGATTATCCTGAGATTTTCAAGAACTCTACATGTGAAACATTCAGGACAATAACCTACCTCACTTGTAGATAGTTCTGAGAAATAACCCCCCCTCAAGAACCCAGGACACCGGAGATATTAAAGGCTATTGAGAGGCAAGGAACGCAGAGAGCGAAGAAGGTGGCGGAGGATGTAGGTAGTAAGGAGGAAGGCACCAATCGGGCAGCTCCTTACGTCCCAATTGCTCTTCACGACCAGTTAAGGTGTCTTCCTCAATCCCGGCTCCCTCATTAACTAGGTTCACAGACCTTAACTCTCATCTTTCTTATTCATAATATCTTGAGAAAGGATTTTCGTCGAGTAAAATATCGAAAATTCGCAGTAAAATTACCACAGATGTGCAAAATTGAGCTGTATAAACTCAAAATGTGTACACAACTGTATTAATATAATTAAAATATATACAACTAGCAAATTAGATGTTAAGCTACCCTTAGATAGAACCTCAATAACATTTATAGAGAAGATCTCGAGGCCATCTTCTTTTCAGACTTGGAGCATTATCAGGTAATGAAGTAGAAGCCAGGATAGCAACCAGTGGATTCAGGTGATTCGGAATTTTATCATGGAAGCATTAGTAGCTGATTCTAGCTAAATCGGTAACATGTAGCACATTGAGGTCCTGATGGATGACTTGTTGATTTGAAGGAACATTAAGGATTTTACGAAGGATTTTGAATTCCATGGATTGGATGTATAGTCATGTAGATCAGTCTTTTGTGATGGATTGGAAGTTTGGACCGTTTGTCTAGTAAACGTTTTGTATGAGGGTTTAAGTTAGTCGTTTGTCCAAATGTGATCCGAGTTACTGGATCTGTTCCACAAGAGTAAGCGGAATATTATTAACTAAAGTCATTTGTAGGGATTTAAAAAAATTAATAAAGTTTTTGTTTATATAATATAATTAAGATACATATGTTATATCAATAAATGGCCTTTTTTGGATCACTTATGCTTTAATGCCTTGTAAATCCAAAAAAATCAATAATACCAGTAAAAAAAATTTAAAATTCAATGCATCCTTTTAGATTTATCCCCTCCCAACTTATATATATTTTTCTTTACTTCGAGAGTTCTTTTAAAATGTATCTAGAATGAAACGTTTAATTAGAGTTTTTTTTCCTTAAAAGGTATAACTTTTTTCACAGACTTACGAGATACCACTACTTTAAGAACGATATATTATGAATAGAATATAAATCTTTTTATTTTTAACCTAATAAAATCGTTAAATAAATTTTGGAGATTATTTTTTTTCTTATACACTCCAGATTAATGGACAACATTGAGGTCCTGATAGATGACTTGATTAGTGACAAAGTAAGGAGTATTAAGAAGATTCCACTGTAAGGATTGGATAAGAGAAGAATTCGTTGGTTAAGTGGATCCTCAAAGCTCAACTCCATATTACAGTCATATAAATAAGGCTATTGTCATTAGTTGGAAGTTTAGACCGTTCGTCTAGTCCGTCGTAGATGTCTAAGTGTTGTAGTAGTCAGGATCGATGTGCAGGTTCTTTTCAGTCTTGCACAAGGATTCAAAGTCAGTCATTTGTCCAAATGTAGTACTAGATAACGGATCTGTTCGACAGGAATAAGTGGGGTATTATTATAGGATACTGTTGGGCTAGAAGTAATGGTTTAAGGACGAAGGGTAAATGTGATTTATAGAAATTTATTTTAATTCTCTAGTTTTGGTCCCATTCTTGGGTGCAAGGGTGGGGATGTGGCATAGGAGGAATCCCTACAAAAATTAAAAATCATATAAATTCGCCCAAAACCAATGATATATGATATGAATAAACGATTCCAAGAAATTCTTGAAGTTCGAATTTTTGCTTGTTAAACAATTCTTTACCTTACCTCAATTTTTTCTATTTTGAATCATAAATTTAATTCGGTAATATATTATATTATAACAGGAAAAAGGTATAAATTAATAGTATTATTATTACTAACAAGTACAGTAGTGAATGATTCAGTAATAGATATAGTAGTGAATTATCCACTGGTACATATAGTAGAGAGTGAATGACTCAGTGGTATATATAGTAGATATAAGGGGTATTCATGATGTGTTAAATGTTAAATGTTTTACCATGTTAAA
>NW_027105462.1:746331-762561 GCF_000696795.3 Halyomorpha halys | reverse complement strand
TTTCGATTTAACATGAGTTTTTCCATTTAACACGCTTTAACATGTTAAACCAAAGATCATGAATACCCCTCTAGTAGTGAATGATTCAGTGGTACAAATAGTAGATATAGTAGTGAATGATTCAGTGGTACAAATAGTAGATATAGTAGTGAATGATCCAGTGATACATATAGTTGATATAATTAAATAAAAAAGGTAATTAGAAAACTTGGAAAAATGTCTTGATTTCATTGTATATGTTCTCTCATTAGTGAACGTATATTGAAATTGTTTTTCAGCATTAACAGGAGAATCCTGAATTTCTCCCCTAGGGAGGAGGAAATTCTCTTAGGACTGGTAAAAAAATATATTAGTGTTACCGAAAATATAAAACTGACACTATTTCATCCAAACAAAATCTAGACTATTGGGAAGATATAGAAAAAGAGTTCGGAGATCTATCTCGATCAAATCCATTTTATTGGGAAAAACGGAATAATACATCTTTGCTAGATAACAGATTTAACTGGGACTATGGAAGGTTCTTTGTATAGCTACCATAAACTCAGATTAACCTGTTATCATTGGCCGGTAAAGTTTACCGCAAGATTAGAAGGTTGACTCCTTTGGCGCAACGTATAATTATTAAATTTGCCCTAGATTTCTCTAATCCCAGTTTAAAATATGATGCGTTAACCATTCATTTCCTTCATAGGAATTCATCATAAAATATTCCTTGTCTTTGTTGTAACATTTTCCTCGACACAATGATCTTTATATCGCTATAAATATCCTGTAAAAGATGGTGGAGAAAATACCCTTTTGGACTCCCGCTCCAGCGAGACATAGATATAGATATATATATAGCGATTAGTGGAAGAGGAGCAGTTAGGATTAGATTGAGATAAAGCCTCGGACTTGAGCTGGCTTCATATATCGCAGTTAGTGAGTAGACAGGTGGCCCCTGATCTGTCTTCATCGCTCGCTTCGCTAACTGGGAAATATTGCCTCGTGCTCCTAGCACTTGGCTCACTACGCTCGCCCACCTGGGCCACCCGCTCGTCTTGTTTATCTTGTCTTTTTCATCTATATATCTTCATCTTGGACTAAAGTGTGTCTTCCAATTCTCTATATGGAAAAAAGCAATTGATTTATAAAACTTTTTAAATATACAGTCTAACATTTTCCTAGGGGACATTTTTTCTTACAAATTATAGTAGAAGACGGCCTTTCGTTAATATAGGTATTTTCTCTACTCATATTATGTTGATTTAAATTGTTTTTCATTATTTTTGAACCCTACTTAATTCAATTATTCATATCTTACATTTTTGTGGATGCTCCTTGGTTTGTAAGAAACAGCCAATTGCTACGGGAATTAAAAATAGAGACAATAGAGGATTACATAAAAAAAAAGGTTCATGAAGTTCCACTCCCAGTTACCTACAGCTAAAGGAACAGTACAACTTTGGAAACCCAACCACAATCCGAAGTCTGAAACCCAGGCTTCTGCAGGACATCCTGTTATAAATTCTATGTTTATCATTTCTGTTATTGTCACTATAAAATTTTATTTTATCTTAATTTCTTTCTCTTAAATTCACTTTCTTTTTTCCATTAGAAGCCATCTTATTTTTTAAATCCATAAATGTCATTGTTTTTGTTATTAACTTTACTTTTATCTTTTATTAAGAATTATTATTATAATCAATTTATTTTATCTTGATTTTGTGTTTTATTTATAAAACTGTAATTTATTTATACTTAGAGGTGTCCTTTGTATGAGACTATACCCCCATAATCTATTGTTAAAAAAAATGTACCTCTTACATTAACCATGTAACTATCTCGTATTAAATAAATTATTAAAAAATATTTTATTTTCTTCCGTACCTTTCTTTCATTATATTTATTCCTTTATTTACTTGAACACTGTTTTTTTATATTTTTGTAAGTATTTATTTATACATTTATTTTGTATAATTCTTACCAATATAATATTATATTTTATTAATATATTCTTGTTTGAGAGTGGTTTAGTTTATTTAAAAACAATATTTGATCCTTTTTCTCAACTTTATTCTTTTTTAAAAACCTTCCAACGTTTCGACCACTTAGGTCATTTTCAAGGGTACCTTTACTTTGTTGTAATTTTTCTTTTAAAATTCTTAAAAATGCCGGCTAATTGCCTTTGTCCCATATAATTTCTTCTGTATAATTCTTTCCTAAATTTTAAATTTTTACTAACCACTTTTCTTTCTATCATTTACATTTGCATTTGTTGCATCTGTTTAAAGTTTGCAAAGGCAATTAGCCGGCATTTTTAAGAATTTTAAAAGAAAAATGACAACAAAGTAAAGGTATCCTTGAAAATGACCAAAGTGGTCGAAACTTTGGAAGGTTTTGAAAAGAATAAAGTTGAGAAAAAGGATCAAATTTGTTTTTAAATAAATTATATTTTATCTTCTATAAGTATCAATCAACTACAATCTAGTTAATTTATAGTTATACATATCTCCAATATTATTATTTTATTTTTACGTTTCTCAAAATTAAGGTTGTAATCGTGTTTCATTTTTCAGCCCTGATGAAGGTCTTAAATTTAGGTCGAAACATCCGCACAAATAAATAAGTTTTGTTTGTTGACCGCAGAAAAGATTGGTTACATTTAGGATAACACCCCGTAAATTAGATGTGAGGTTTAAATTTACATTTAAAGTATGCTAAATTATTAATAATAATATTGTTGTTAAAATTATTACAGAGGTATATATAATGAGCTATTAATTGTTAAATTGTCCTTGAGGATGGCCGGGATGGCCGAAACGTTGGACTGTTGATGATGTAATAAACAGTGTTTAGACTTAAATGGATACTAATTAATTTATTTTAAAAAGTCTATAAACATTTAAAAATAGAGAATAAATATCTATTTGTTGACAGTTTACGAACAACAGAAACGCATGGACCCTTGTTGCTTTTTAAAAAGCTATATCTCGAAAAGTTTTCGAGATATACTATTCAACGTAAATGACTCTATTAGGGTTCATATTTTAGCAAATTTACTCATCGTTAAATGATGTTCTCTTAGGTTTTCTTGTGTTGTTTCTACTTTTTAGGATATAGAGCTCCGAATGAAAAATTATTTTTTTAATCTCTTTGAAACATTCGCCATTTTTTATTCCCCCTACCTATACTTGGCAGACTCATTAATTTTGACTAGTAATTATACATAGATTTCATTAAAGTAATCAAAAATTGGAGTAAGATAATTGCCTTTTTTCTCCTCTTGGGCTCTTGTACTAACACATGTACTTGCGTATGTAGGAATTTTCCATAGTTTGGCAAATGTATTATATCATAATTATGAGAGATAGTTGACCGTGGATGATGAATGAGGAGAATATGGTTGGGATGGTCTTCCGTCAACTTAAAAACCGATAAGAACAACTTATCATTAACATATTCATAAATAGTTAATTTATTAAAAAAGTAATTTTCACCTTTTATTTTTTTTTTTTTTTTTAATAAATTCATATTATTTTTTTCCGCCCACCTTTCAACGTATTATTTCACTTTTAAACCTTTTCTTACACATTTGTCGTCCCCCACTTATATTAAGTTTCCTCTTTTTGACTTTTGTTAAATAACCGTGACACTGTCATCTTCCGGTACTTCGTTATTCGGTAATTCGTTGGTTATTATATATTTTTAACTCTTCCTATCACCATTTGTCATCACCTTCTCACACGCTTTCTTCTTCTAAAATTTTTCTACTTTTTATTTTTTATTTTCACCCTCTCGTAATGTTTTCTTTATAAAAAAAACACTTAGTCATTGTTGTAACGGCTTTTTTAATTCTGAGTTTGGCCGTCATTAGCGCAGTACCCATTAGGCGTTTGATCTTCCAGCGAACAGGTTCGTTTTTATTCTTTTTTTGTTTTGTTTTTTCTTTTCCCTTTCTTTATTTTCTCCACTTTTATCCATTTTCCTTACCCGCGTTATAAGTTTTGTTCACTATACTTATAATTTGCCTCTTTATCATCTATATTATCTATACATATACATCTATCATATTGTTACATATATTTTCTTCCTCTCAATTTTCATTTTCTTTTCATATTTAAATTTTAAATTAATAATAACTAATATGTTCATACTTCTTTGCATTATATAACTTCATTTTTATTTCATTTCCTTAATTATGTTACTGGACCCACTTTTTCAATTACCTATGTATACATTTTATTTCCCGCTTCTCTCATCACTTCATTTTATTAATTCTATTTTGTAAAATTATTCATTTTATGAGTAAAATTATTCTGTATATACTTCCTTTTTATTTTTTTATTTTTCTATACATACTGTGGTTGTTATCTTGTTCTGTTTTTAGCCCTGAAGAAGGCTAGAAACTCTTTTGGCACATTAAAATAATTGTACATTATAAATAACTTTTTTTTGGTCTAAAATAACTGAACACCTACTGCCTAAAAAGGGAAAACCAAAAATATAATTGTAAAACCAGGGAGAGTTAGTAATAATGAGACAACTGCGAAAAGACGAGGGGGCAGTTATAGAATAAAAAATATCAAGTCTCTAACGACGGGGTTGATTGGTCCTCAAAGCCGGACCATAATCCCCTTTGCATGTTTTACACCACTGTCCCGAATTAATAAATTCTACTCTTTGGACTAATAAATCCTGGCTGGGGTTTAAAGTCCTCTAATTCGGTTATTTTTTTGAAAGAAAGAAAAAAAAAACAACTAATAAAAAAGTCCAGAGGGAGATATGATATGGTTAGAGACGGCGGTTCCTCCATTTTCCATTTGTTTAATGTGAGCTCCAGTCGTGCGTACAACTCTTTGAGATCGCCTTTTTTAATTTCGGGGATATTACGTTGCCCCCTATCAAGGTAGCCCCTTCACAAACCCCACTTTTTTTCAAAAAATTTTTTTATTATAATTTTTTTAATCCAATAATGTTTTTTTTCCCCCCTCGACCGTTAGTACGTGTGTAATAAGTAATATCTTATCTCCGTCTAATCCTCTGAACCAGCAATTAAATACCTTTTCATAACCATTGCTTTCACTATACGATATATGAAAGGAGATTCAATTTACCAACTGAATATAAAACAATCGTTTAATTTAAAATTACTTCCCCTGCCCTAAAAAAAACAAATCAGTTTTTAATAACCCACTAAAGGCTGTCGAACAGATTCGATACTTAGGACTCTTGACAAGAGACTTAATTGGAATCCACACACAAGACTGAAACGACAAGAAACTGCTCGTAGATTTTGATTACTACAACACATACTTGACAACGACTCTAAACTTCCCATTCACTACAAAAACTCTTATATATTGTGTCGCATAAAAATAATCCGAATTTTCCGGTGCTTTTTTTTTATTTCGTATAAAGTCAGGGTCAGGGGTCTAATTATCAGATGACACCACCTGCCGCGTAAGACCCCGAAGGCGCCGCGACCCCTGGATCCTGGAACCTGGACGAGGGAAGCGACCAGAAGACGCAGAAGTGAACGCGATAACGCAACTTCCAACACCACACAGATAAGAAATAAATAATAAATATAAGACCCAGACAGGAAACTGCTCGTAGATTCCGACTACTGCAACATTTACTAGACAAACGGTCTAAATTTCCAATCCATTACAAAAGATCAGTCTTGTCAGGACATGACAATCATAAGGCCCATCTGAACATATGGAGCTTTGGGGATCCACTAAACCTTCGAATTCCTCTCGTATTTAATCCTTACAATCCTCGATGCTCCTTATTTTGTTACAAATAAAACCATCCATAAAGACCTAAATTTTCCTTATGTAACCGATGTAGCCTGAACCCGATATCATTCCTTCCATTATAAACTCCCTAACCACCCAAAAACACTAGTTTCTAACCGTGCCCCCTTAGATTAATTCATTTCATAAATAATTCATTTATGTTTATTCTAGTTAGGTATAGTACATCAGGATGTATACAGTATAGTAAGCCATTCAATAGAAGTCTCGTACTGTACTAGCAGACTTGCATTTAGCATAATAATTTACCACCAGACGTGCTAACAACATATAGACGATGTTTGAGATGGATGCGTTACCCAATTTATGGGGGGCTGCGCTAAAACACAAGATGCAAACCTGGCTCTGATCTTGGCAGACGAGAAGAGAAGGTTTGTTTTAATTTAGGACTACGGAGAGGGGAAGGGGCGGAGAGAGGGTGAGATATGGAATGGAAAATTAAAAGCGATACAGCGCGGATAAGATCTATGTTCGAGATTGATCAGGAACAAGCTCGTACTAACGGGTCGGAAAACATCGCGGGGTCTGGCTTTTAAGTCAACTTAAAACAAATTATTTAATTTAAAAGAAGATAAAATAATAATAATAAAATAACTATTAATGTTAGGCAACGTTTCGTCCCATTTGGTAGTGCATCATCAGGGCTAAAGAACAACTAAAATATTGTAAGAAAGTAAGATAATAGACAACATGAAATAAATGTAAACTAAGTTATGGCTAAAAATTATTTAAATTATGTGAAACCTTTTCTTTTCAACACAAAATAAGGCCAGAAGAGTAGAGATGGCATGGTTATCATCATGTCCGCACGTAACTTTACTCAATACAATTTAGAATAAAAATAAATAAAAAACTTACAACGTATTTGAATAAAATTTTGTAAAATGTTTTTTATTAATAGCAGAGATTCCGTTACTGAGGATGTATTTTCTCAGAGTTCAATAAAATCTAATAAAATACTTAGTTTTCGTCATTATTATAAACCTTTTTTTTTTTCTTTTCATGTACATAGTCTGATTTCAATCCTTCTGTATTTTTTTATTTGTTTTAGTATGAATGTGATCAGTTATCACTATTACCTAATGCCCAACAACGTTGTGGCAGATTGTAGTACTTATCAACAAATAAAGTATTGAAATTAAAAAAAAAAAATCTTATTAGTTATGTACACCATATATTATTATTGTTGTTTTCAAAATAATTTTTTTTTTCTTCGATTCTTTTTTTTTTTGTTAAACTTTACTTGTATTTTGCCTCTTTATCAATTATTATGGTTAG
Organism: Halyomorpha halys; assembly: GCF_000696795.3. Lineage (NCBI taxonomy): Eukaryota > Metazoa > Arthropoda > Insecta > Hemiptera > Pentatomidae > Halyomorpha > Halyomorpha halys. The sequence continues at coordinate 755,479 of NW_027105462.1, read as the reverse complement.
ATATATATTCTTACTCCCAATTTTCATGTTTCAACCATCTTCTCCTCGTAAAAAAAAAAAAAAAAAGGTTTCGTCCATCTCTTTACTATAGTTATACCATATCAGTGGTAAAGTAAATTTTTATTCAGCCACATTCATAATTTTAATCGTTTTTACTTCATGGCTCAAAAAGTCATATTTTATTATTTGTTTTTAATAAATAATTTATTGGAAGATCGTTGGTTGGTGCGGTAAAAAAAAATCATACAGTAATTAAATTATTTATAGTGAGAAAAAAAGGAAATTAAAAAAAATAAAATAAATTAAACAACAAAATAAGAGAGAGAATAAAAAAAAAAATTTAATATCAGATTTACTAGATGTATTTTTTTATGAATACAGTTTTATTTATTTATTATTTTGTAATATTACATTGTCTTTTATTATAGACAATAGTAATAGGAACCATAGAGCTCATTCACACCATATTGACAAATACATAAATTAAATGATAACAAAATAAGAAAGAGAACAAAAATAACATCAGATTTACTAGATGTATTTTTATGTAAATACAGTTGTTTTTTTTTATTATTATTATTTTGTAATATTACATTCTGTCTCATATTTACAGACAATGGTAATAGGGATCATAGAGCTCATTCACACCAAGTTTACAGATCTATTAATTAAATTATCACAAAATAAGACACAGAAGAAAAAAAAAATTAATTAAAACAATATATATAACTTAATGTGAAATAATATCTTAAACACAATCATTGCTATCTACAATATTTACATTCAGTCTGTAGAACTCCAAACGGAGCTCTTCCTCCCACTTGTGAAAGAAAGAATAGGACTCAGGAGAATCCCTGCGCTAGCAAATACAGTTGTAAATATAATAAATATATTTTTTTAAATTAACCTTTAGGTTTTATTTGTATGATCTTTTTAGCGAAAAACAAATAAAGTAATACTGTAATACTGAATGTGACACTAAAGTAAATTTAAAGATTATTCCGCCTATGGTGCTGTTTACAAACTCACATTACACTAAAGACGGTCCTCTTTGTCACTGCAACTGGAACAGCGACCTTGGAAGGATACACAAACCCTGGAAGGGGAGACTAATTGCATTACAGCCCCATCGATACGGTGAGATAATAGCTAAGACAATCGATGAAAAGAAGAGGGGCGCCGGAGAGGGAGCATCAACAGCGCTATGAATAAGAAAGGATTTAATGGCGGGACCGCGGACAATTAATAAGGACCAGAAGACGATCAAAACAGGAGGACAAAAAGTGGAAAGATAAAGGGAAGATAACAAAAGGAGCAGCCGAGCATCACCTGAGGAAGGAGTTAATGTAGGCTTTATGTAGATCCTCCAAGCTTTAACGCATCATCCCCTCGCCATTAAACCATCTCGGGGTGCGCCGCTTTTTACAGCAAGAGGGTGGGAGGTTTGGGGTCTTGGTTTTTTATTATACTTACTGCTAGTATCGTTAAGTAGCAGTAAACCTTGAAGATGTCTATCAATTTGTCTTAGGGTAAGGGTGCAAGTTAAGGAATCTTTTTTTATGGCAGTTAACAATGTCTCCAATCCTCCCACAACAGAGGGCTCTGGATAATCGTTTGCTATAGGGAATACAAACGGGTGACCCTTCAAATATAGTACAAGAGTGTTACTTTAATAAAAACTATGTATAAGTACTAGTCAAAATTGTTGAGTCTGCCCAATATTATTAGGAGGAATACAAAATAGCGGTTATTTTAATATGTTAAAAAAAATTTTCATTCGGAGCTCTATATCTTTAAAATCAACAATATTAGAAAACCTAAGACAACATAATTTTTTTTTTAAATTATTTATTTAATGTAATTTACAACTGTACAAAATAATACAATAGGGAAATATGTAGTATGTTTCATATACACTTGAAAATCTTGGGAAGGAACCACCCATTGGTGGTACTTCAAACATTAATTTGAGGATAAGGATGAAAGATTAAGAATTATCAACAACAACAAAGATTAAGAATTAATGGGTTAGGATGGTTAAGGAGTTTGGAATAAAAAGACGCATATCTGTTTTGCATCAAATTTGGAACGAATGGAATGTTATGGTCTTTGTGAATGAGTTTATTTGTGACCTAATAAGGAGCATCAAGGATTTTACGTAGGATTTTGGATTGTAACGATTGGATGCGGGAAGAATTTGATGGTTTGATGGAGCCCCAGAGCTCAATGCCATATGTCCAAATTGGTCTGATTATTGTAGTGTAAACTAATATTTTGTAGTGAATGGGAAGTTTAGAGCGTTTGTCAACTAAGTATTGTAGCAATCGGAATATACGAGCAGTTTCTTGTCGTTTCAGTCTTGTGTGTGGATTCCAAGTAAGTCTCTTGTCAAGATGGAGTCCTCAGTATCGAATCTGTTCAACAGGCATTAGAATATAATTTAAAGTAGAGAAAATTCGCTAAAATATAAGCCCGAAAAGAGCTATTTATGTCCAATAGTTCCCGAGATATAGCTTTTTAAAAAGCAACATTTCATAAAAAATGTACTGAAAAATCAGTAGTGAATTTATTTTCAGAAACTTATATCACAAAACATATTCGACGTACAGATGTCTATTAGCACCCAGATTAAAGTTAGTTTAATGCACTATCAAGTAGTATATGACGTTTATCTTCGTAGGAGTAGTACTTTTCATGATATTCAACAAAATAAATTCACAAATGTTGATGACTAGTTGTTCAGACAAAAAGTTTGATTTATGAAAATATATATCTCAGAAACCATGAGACGTACAGATGTCTATTAGCACTCAAATTAAAGCTAGTTAAATTTTCTATAAAGTAGTTTTATAATATAAAATTTGTTTATGAAATTTTGTTCTAACAACTATAAATCAATTTAATCTAGCAAATATCATAAAAACTACTACTGGAGTTGAGTTGCAGGCCTACCTTTTACGCCACAACACCTGATGAAGACCTGAAACTCAGGTCGAAAAGTCGGCATAAAATAAATAAATATAGTTTTGTTTATTTATGTTGTTCTTTGCTGACCGCACCCCCCGACAAACTTCTCCAATCATTAATCAACTATCTACACCTCACTCTTCATTTAATTTAGGTTCAATTTAAGTGCTAATAGAAATCTGTACGTCGAATCGTTTTTGGGATATAGGATCTGCAGAACTATTGGACGTAAATAGCTCTTTTAGAGCTAATATTTCAGAAAATTTACTCTACTTTAAATTATATTCCCTTAGACTTTCTATTGTTGTTGGTAGTTTTAAAGATATAGAGCTCCGAATGAAAAATTATTTTTTTTTTAATCGTTTTGAAACAGCAACCATTTTATTTTATTCCCCCTACCTATACTTGGCAGACTCATCAATTTAGAATAGTAATTATACATATTTTTCTTTAAAGTAATCAAAACTTGGGGTGAAATAAATGCCTTTTTTCTCCTCTTGGGCTCTTGTACTACTATTACCTACAACACTAGAAAAACTAAAATGACATTATTTAAAGTAAAATAATTTTTTGAAAAAAATTGAGCCTTAGTAGAGTTTTTTTTTATGTTCAATAGCTCCAGCGAAACAGTTGTGCAGATGTCTATCAACACTCGAATTAAAACTAGCTTAATGTGCTATATACTAGTTTATGACGTCTATCTAAGTAAGTGTAGTAGTTTTTATGATATTTAGTAAAATAAATTACTAGGAGAAATAAATATAAGATCACCAATGTTCAAGAATTTCAATCATCATCTTTCATTCTAGCCACTAATTAAATATTTCCTTCCTTTAGCATATTAAAACTATATAACATTGTTTGTTAGTAGGTGTGCTAAATGGAGAGTGGCATCACGCAACAAACAACCTGAGGTCCATAGCATTTGGTCAATAGTCGTTTTGATAGGTTAGTTGCTTATAGTTTGTGTAGTTTTTTATGGACGTTTTTAAACTCTAATAAAGTAATGGATAAAAATAATAGTAAAAAAATGATAAAATGAAAGATTGTAATAAGCCAAATGGTTTACTCAACAAATATGAATATTAAAACTGAATAGATTTTTCAATTCGTATGTTAAATCACATAAACCAAACCATAAAGAAAATATCTTCCTAAAAATGGCGCCCAAACATCGTTGACCGATATAAAATATAAAGGAAAATAAATAAATAAAATCATGTTGGCTATCTGTACAAAGTAAATAAGGGCTGTTGACAGAGACGAGGCCGGGGGGGGCTCAAATTTAGTAAAATACATGCATTTGTTTACATGGCCCGTCAAGGTGTGTAAACATAACCGCGCTCCGGGACGATAGCGATTCCATTCAAATGCAAATCAGATGTGCATTACATTACTGTCATCCCCCCCCCAGTCGCAAAACAGAATCGATCTGAATTAAAAAGCTTGTCGCCTCATTGCCGTCAGGTTTAATATCGATGGTCATTAGTTTAGCGGTATAAAGGTCTAAGCGAACCGACAACGGCTGAATATAAATTGTTAGCAAAATAGTATCTCTTAAATAGAAGTAACAACTGGAAATTGAAATTAAAATTAGATTAATTGTTTACTATCGTTTACTATAAGTGTACAGGTTAGTTTATGATATTAACCGTCTTTCAAGAGGGAAAATTACTTTCACTTCACACTGACTTTTTTCCAGCTTTAGTTAATGTTTAGGTTATAATACAGGACATTTTTCAGCAGCTTTTGAGGGTGGGAAATGAAGTAAATTTTAATAATTAGTAAAAATAAATTTTATATTTGTATTACTGATAACTTTTAGAACAAAACATGTTGACAGTAATATACTAGCAAAACCTCTAAAGAGCCTCTGATCTATTTTTTGGGGGAAAAAACTTCATCTATTCTGAACCCTTCTGATCTTAAACGTTACTATTACCAATTGCTATGCAACAATAACACTAATCTTGTATGGCGGATTCTTTTCAATTTGAACTATTCGCTTTTGTTGCAGAGTTGAAAAACCTTCATTTAAAAAAAAATGGGACATACGTAATTTTAGTATAGTTGTAGTAAAGTATATAGTTGATTAATATATACATCATTTACGTTTTAAAAATGAATAGTGTTTAAATATTTCATATTATTGCAATCTACTTTGAATTTTAAAAATAATTAATTTATCTTGGATTAATTATTTTATATATTCTTGTTTGGGAGTGGTTTAGTTTATTCTTAATTTAAAACAAATTTGATCCGTTTTTTCTCTCAACCTTTATTCTTTACAATTTTTCCAATATTTCGACCCACAGGCCTTTCTCAAGGATACCTTCATATTGATGTCATTTCCTTTTTCAAATATTAAAATTGGAGACTATTGGATTTGTCCCATATAATCTTTTTTAAAAATTTTTTTTTAAGATTTAAACTTTTACAAAACACTTTTCTTCCTTCCTTCATTTACATTTGCAACATAAATTGTGAAGAATAAAGGTTGAGAGAAAAAAAATGATCAAATTTGTTTTAAATTAAGAATAATTTATCTTGTTTTATAACAAAAAATTATGTGTTTAGAATGAAATTTAAAATTTGAAACTATTTTTCACAAATTATTTTGTGTTTGTATCAAATAACATTTTTCGACAGGAGTTCCCACCACAGTTACTTCTATCTTATAAATATCGATGTTTAATACATCACGATCGATATTACTTATGAATTATTATACTTTTTTTCTACTATGATACTCTATTATATTATTATATCTTATAATACATCTTACAAAATAGAAATATTACAAATTCTACGAAATAAAAATAATAGATATTATATAGGTTATGTGTTGCTTGGAAAAACTGATAAAGAAACGGGAAAGGTTAACGGAATAACACTCTCTGAATGCGTAAAGAAGTCTAACTTTTATTTATTTATTAAAAAAAGTACGAATTAATTAATTGTATTACATAAGAGATACATAAATCAAAATTAATACAACTTGTACCGTTGGTACTTGATTTTTGTTTTTGTACCCTTCATAAAAGTACGATTACACTATGAGTACATACATAATCCAAGAAATGGAATACGTATACTAGTAGATATACCATTGGTACTTGAAGGTATCCAATGAAATACTTAACTAAGGTTTGATGTGTCTATTCTGTAAGAACCCTACTTAAATATTTGCAAGTATATATATATATATATTTCACTGGATACCTTCAAGTACCAATGGTATATACATATATAGCCTCTAGTCTCCTTTAAATTGTTTTGTTTGTGAAAGTTAATTGTTTACTATAGCTTTCCCAAAAAAGTGAGAAAAATTACTTTTTGACCAGACTGTACCTCAATAAGTGTATAGGTTAGTTTATAGTATCAACCTGTCAAGAGGGAAATTTATTTACCTTCACGCTTACTTCTTTCCCGCTCTAGTTAAAGTTTAGGTTATGGCACATGACATTTTTCGGCAGCAGTTCCCATCACATTTACTTCTTATAACTAATAATATGTAAGTGAAGGAAGGAATGAAAGTGTTTTGTAAAAAAGTTTTAAATCTAAGATATAATTTTTTTTAGAAAAAGATATGTAAGTAAGAAATCTATTTAAAAAAAAAATTTATGTAGTTATTATGATATTATTTTAATGATTAATTTATTTTAAAAATGTGACAAGGGTAATTAGCCTGCAATTTTAAGATTTAATAAAGAAATGACATCAATATTGAAGGAATTGTTAAATAAAAATAAAAAAAACATTTTGTAGGTGGTATCCATGAGAATGGCCTGAGGGCCGAAACGTTGGAGAAATTTTAAAGAATAAAAGTTAAGAGGAAAAAGGATGAAAATTGTTTTAAATTAAGAATAAACTAAACCACTCTCAAACAAGCATATATAAAATAATTAATCTTCTTGTAACTAATAAATATTTAATACATCTTTCATTTTCACGACCGATATATAGATTTTTTCAATTATGATATTCTATTATATTCTTATAAATATTACAACGCATCTTACAAAATAAAAATATTACAGATATTACAAAATAAAAATATAACAGATATTACGAAATAAAAATATTAGATATTATAGGGGTATTCATGATCTATGTTAAAGCGTGTTAAATGGAAAAACTCGTGTCAAATCGAAAAAATTGCCTTCTTTTGCCGTGGTAAAACGAAATAACATGTAACATGGTTGAGAGTCTGTTACTTGGTCAGTTAAATCGAGAATGACGTCACACAATAGACCAGTTGAGATCGCCGCCATATTAGTTGTTGTGACTTTCAATACAGTTGTCAATTAGCTCATCTTCATTCTCTTCTTCACAAGTTTGAAGATCAATAAGACACTCATAAGCTAAACTTTCACACAAATTCCACTTTTCACTCACTCTAGGCATGTTTTAATTAATTACTTAAATCAAAACTGAAGTAAACAATAACATGAGGGTCTGGAAGGAAGGTTATAAACATAAAGGCTTATACAACAAGTTGCTGAGAAAATCCGCTAGGGACTCTTATGCATTTAACGTTTAACATGACTTCAAATAGGGCTGCTCACAATCCTCTAGTTATAACATTTAACAGGGTAAAACATATAACATTTAACACAACATCATGATTACCCCTTATATAAGTTACGTTGAGTGCAGTACCTCTATATATGGTCGATCACCTAATAAGGCCTTTGTCAGCTCTCGCTCAGTCCATAACTTATATTTATATTATATGTCTCATTGGACTCTATAACCAGCAAATACGATACAAATACGATAGGAAGATACAAATGTAAATATGTATATATATTTCTTAGTTTTAAGTACTATGTATTGTAATTGTTTCAAAATAAATAAAATCTTAGGAGGTATGAAAAAAAAAAAAAAAAAAATAACCAGCAAAATGAAGCATTTATTTTATATTTATATATTTTTTTTTCGGCAGACTCCCATTTGAGTCCTATACTGTATATTTATATAGTTGGTAATATTCATTTTAATGTTTTAATTTATAATCCATTTTTCAAAATGAACTTATATACACATTACGTATATTGTTATATTTGTATAAACAAGTATTATTACAATGTTTATACTTAAACATATTTGTATAAGGACGTCGCTGGAACATAAAAATAATGAATTGACAAATTGTATCTAAACTCTATAGAGAGTTGATTATTTTTTATATAAAAAATACATTTCTGCTATATATCTATATCTAATAAGGTCCTGATTTTCTCATAGGTATAATTCTGAAGTTATTAATTAAACCTTTGGAAATAAACCCCAAGATTCATTGGGCAGTCTTGATTAGTCAGTTTCCTGTAGTCTCCTTTAAATTGTTTTTAATCAAGAACTTTCTCTTGCTCTTCTATTCTTACGTTCTCACGTCCATTCCATGTATTACTTCTTTTTTTCTCTTGAAATTCCCACAAGAAGGAAACATTCTCTGTTGAATGAGCAGATAATACATTTTTAAAAAGTTCGTACAGACTGGCCAAGAAGTAATATTTCCAGCCTTTGTTGGAGGGGTGAAAGAAAATAATTACTAATTAATAATTCTTGTTATCTTATCCTCTTACCCTGTTACATAATTTTAGTTCTTTGTATCTTTTATAGCCCTGAGAACCAAATGTGTGTCATTTTCAGAAAATGATTCACATTTTAAGTAGACAATACAAGAAATACAGTAAATGTCATTAAAAAGTAAATATTGGAGTATTTAACATACACGGTCTCTGAGGTTCATTTTATTCCAGAATATAAATTTTACAAAATTTTTTAGCAAAAAAACGGATAATACTATCTTGTAATTATCGTTTCCATACTTCACCTTCTAAGCCGAAAATAATTGAAATCATTATAAGGGAGCTTCTCGACAGAAGACTCATCTTCTTTTATTTATTGTCAAGTTACGGTGGCCGTTAAGTTATAAAAGAGCGGGACGGTAAAAAGGAAATAATTCATGAAAGGTTATTATCTGAAGAGTGAAGAGCCTCCTTCCCTTAGATAGCCAAAGGGAGAGAAGAGAGCGGAGGAAGATAAGATAGCGGTAGCACTGTAAGAATTAGGGCCGATATCTAGAAGGCTATGTCAAGATAGGCGATGGTCCCTCGTCTACTCTCCCGTGTCTTGTTTATTTCTTCCTTCGTTTAGTTCCTATTCAATTTTAATA
>NW_027105462.1:700527-746274 GCF_000696795.3 Halyomorpha halys | reverse complement strand
TTTAGAAAATAATTATAGTAACTCGTGTAAATAAGTTAAATTTTCATTTAAAACATTGAACTACAAAGCAAATTTGGCAGAAGAAAATTAAATTTTCGAAATAAAATGAGCATTGCTATAGTTAATGCCATAATATATTACCTTGTAAATAGTATTTGAGTTTTATTAGTATTTAATTTAGTTACATTTATTTTTATTTGTATTGTATTATTTAGATTTAGTTATATGAAAAGAAAAATGTATAATTATATATATGTGTGTAATAATGAGTAATAGAGACAGTTGCTAGGGGTGATAATTGTTGCTAAGAAGCGTCACCTAGCAACGGACCGACCATCTTAGTTTTTTAGAGCAGTTCCGACTAATGGCGGTGATAGCGTCCTCAGCAGCCCCGTCTGCGTTTATAGTTTAATAGTTTGGACATTTGTTGAGTGTTTTAGTCGTCACTACAGTTCGAAACCAGACCACTTCTGTGTTTCGACTTTAATATGAGTTCCGGATAATTAGTGGCCATGAACGTGAGTAACCAGCCCTGTCTGCGTTCATTTTGTCGGCTCACCTAATACATTAACACGACTATTGGATATTTGAAACATTGCAGTGGTTTATTTAGCTACTAGAGTTGCGACCTACACATAATGGCAGGACAACTATCGAAGTGGAGCAACCCTACGTCGACTAGTATTTATTTATTTGTAAATTAGTTTATTTTATTTTCATCTTCATAATTCATACAACTATTTTATTTTCATCTGAGTGGCCTTTTCATTTTTAATTGTACTCATTATTAGTCATATTTTGTTTATTTTAGTTTTAGTTTTTAAAATCTTTAAATTGAACCAAATAAATGTTTAATCTGAGCCAATTTGTTTTTTGTTCATTTTAAAGCCTTCCAACAAAAAGACATAGTCGATTTGAGGTGGCTTTAACAGCTATTACAGTAACTCTTTTGATCTGTTTAATTTATAATTGTTAAATTCCTAACTCACTCTCTTTCCTTGTCTTTTATTTAAATTTATTTCAATCTTTACTATCTTTAAATCATATACCACTACATTTCTTATAAATGTACTGTAATCTCTGTATTAGTGTTAAACTTGAAAACAAGTTATTGTAAGAAGAACTAATTGCTACTTACTGTCCTTGCAACCTCTTTGGATTGTTGAAGGAGAAGACAGAAGGTTAACCTTAACTGTTATCTATCTTAGTACAAGAGACCAGGAGGAGAAACAAAGGCAGATATCTCACCCCAATTTTTGATTACTTTAATGAAAACTATGTATAATTAATAGCCAAAATTGATGATTCTGCCAAGTATAGGTAGGAGGAATAAAAAAAGACGGCTCTTTCAAAGAGATAAAAACTCATTCGGAGCTCTATATCTTAAAAAGTAGGAACAACACAAGAAAACCTGAAAGAACGTCATTTAAAGAAGAGTAAATTTTTTAAAATATGAGCCCTAATAGAGTTATTTAAGTTAAATATTTTTCGAGATATAGCTTTTTAAAAAGCAACGTTTCAGAAAAATGTATGGGACGTACTGAAAGATCAGTAATTAGTGAATTTATTTTGAAAAATTTATATCTCAAAAACCATTTGACGTACAGATGTCTATTAGCACTCAAATTAAAGCTAGTTTAGTGTGCTATAAAGTATTTTATGATCTTTATCTTCGTTGGAGTAATAGTTTACATGAAATTTGCTAAAATAAATTGATTTATAGTTGTTCGGACAAATTTTCATTTGCCAAATTTATATTCATATGTGAATATCATAAAAACTACTATCCCTACGAAGATAGCTGTCATAGACTACTCTATAAAAAGTTAAATTTCCTTTATTTTGAGCGTTGGCAGACATATGTGCGTCTTATTGATCTAGAGATATATTTTTTCAAAAATCCACGATTTTATTCGAACAACTAGAAATTAACATTTTGTGTGTTTATTTTGTCAAATATCCATAAAAACTATTACTCCTACAAACATAAACATAATAAAATATTTTGTAGTAAATTTAACTAGCTTTAATTTGAGCGCTGGCAGACATCAGTACGTTCAATGGTTCCTGAAATGAAGTTTTTCATAAATCAAACTTATTGTCCGAAAAACTATTAATCAATTTATTTTAGTAAATATCATGAAAACTACTATTTCTAGGAAAGTAAAAGTCATAAACTTCTTTATAGTTCATTAAACTAGCTTTAATTTGAGTGCTAATAGACATCTGTACGTCACATAGTTCCTGAGATATAGATTACTCAAAATAAATTAACAAACTACTAATTTTTCAGTAGATTTTAAAGAAATTTTGCTTTTGAATAAGCTATATTTCGAGAACTATTGGACGTAAATAGCTCTTTTAGAGATAATATTTCAGCAAATTTACTCTTCTCTAAATATTGTTCTCTTTTATTTTCTAGTGTTGTTGGTAGTTTTTAAGATATAGAGCTCCGAATGAAAAATTAATGTTTTTTTAAGGTTTTGATACAGCCACCATTTTTTATTCCCCCTACCTATACTTGGCAGACTCATCAGTTTTGATTGGTAATTATACATAGTTTTCATTAGAGTAATCAAAAATTGGGGTGAGATAACTGCCTTTTTTTCTTCCCGACTCTTGTACTACTTGTAATACATCCCTACAGTTGATAGTGCCCCCCACCCGCTCAAGGTACGCCCTAAGACGATGTTTGCCTTAGAGGAAGGAGCAACTATTCGAGAAGTTATGCGGCCCCAGCGAGGCAATAAGACGCCCTAACTTGGTGCGGCTAAGGAAGGATTAATTATACATTAGAAGGGCTCCGAGGGCCTTACAATAGCACGGTCAAGGGCTAACAAACTTCTTTGACCGCCCGCTAACTTCCTCCCGCTGTCTCTAATTGGTCGAATTTTCTTGGTAGGGGGCCCTTAATTTTCCGGTGCCCCTGCCCTCTGTATTAATTAGTAAGGGTCACCTAGCCGGAAGGTGCTCCTTCCCCTTCCTCTTCGCCACCATTGTCCTCGGAGGCCAATGGTAATGGTGTCCGATCGTAGGTTCCTCCTTCTCTTGTTCGTCTTAGGCAATGTTCTATCCTGGCTATGTCATATAATAGAACGAGACATTGAATCTATTCTATAATTAACAGCCCTTCAAATGGATCAATCCTTTTTTTTTTTAATGGGTTTAATTACAAAATAAAATACCAAAAAATGGATCTGTCTGTAGATAATATAATATAATAATATAATAATCTGTAATACTGTCCTGTGCGATTTTAACTAAAACACTAATAAATTAAATGATTTTAACAAGTCAATAATTTCTAACTGTAGTACGGCATTTATCCCTCACATATTAACCAACTAAGCTCTTTCCAGTGTAGCCCGTCGTACATCTTTGCTAAGAGGTATCCAATTAGAGTCTTAAATAAAACTGAGTAATTGTTCTGGAGAGCAGGACCGCGGCCCAAAATATTTTATTCTAATTTCACTATACTTGCGACAGCTTTACAAAAATTGAAAGGTATCTTTATTGTTAAAAAAAACCTTAAATTAACTTTGTATTTCTGATGGAAAGCTTTAAAAAGAACAAAACAAAACACGCTGGCACGGATTATAAACAATTATTGTGTAAGATTAAAAACATTAAATAAAATCAAAATAAAACCTTAGAAATAAAATAAAGAGCAAAATAAAAAAAAAACTGTTCCGAGGCCATCTTCTTTTCAGACGCCTAGGAGGATCATTAGGTAATGAAGGAGAAGCCAGGTTAGAAACAAGTGGATTTGGGTGGTTGGGAAGTTTTCCATGGAAGGAATGGTATCTGATTTTGGCTGGATCGGCAACATATGGGACATTGAGGTCATGATGGATGACTTGATTTGTGACAAAGTATGGAGCGTTAAGGATTTTACTTTTGGACTGTAAGGATTGGATTCGAGAGGAATTTGATGGTTTAGTAGAGCCCCAAAGTTCAACTCCGTATGTTAAACTATAGGCCTTATAATAGTCATGCAGATCCGTCTTTTGTAATGGATTGGCAATTTAGATCGTTTGTCTAGTAAATGTTGTAATAGTCGAAATTGACGAGCATTTTCCTGTCTTTTCATTCTTGTATAAGGATGCCAAAATTAATAAATTTAAAATAAAATACTGCCAGACGATCTTCGATGTGTCCTGAAGAAAATATTATCTGCTCCAAAAGGTCAGAGACGTTTTTAAGTACGATTCTTCATACGTTGGTGGGCCCACGTCTATACGGCGTTCTAAACAACTTACGCAGAAAAATGAAGATATCTGACCAACTACGAAAGGCGACTTGGCCACTGATATAAGTCCGGTCTTATGTAGTTATAGAAGAGAATAGACAAAGATGGCTGGGACATCTTCTGAAAATGGGACCTACCAGAATTGCTAGAGAGCTCTATCAAGCCAAGGTCGGCCAATAAATTAATAGGAAGACGGAGTAAAGGAAGATTTACTGAAAAGAGAACTTCAATGACATTAATGAAGGCGTTTGATGGAATACCGACATAGAAAGCTCTGTAGACTTCCTCTTCATATTGTATGATCTGTACTAGAGGAGAGAATATGATAATGATGATGATCTGCCACCGATAATGCTCATAGTCGCCTTGAACCATAAATATATTGAAACACAAATGATGTTGTCCATTTCATCTGTTACGTCCAGTTTGTCCAGGAGATTAGAAAAAAGAATAAAATTGGACAATAAGTACGAGTATAGCTACAATCCAGAGAATTGAGTTTTTTTTTTGGGTACAGAGGCTAGTAATATCTGCATCAAAGCTTCCTCTTCTCTGTGTTATTTAATTACGATAATTAATAATAAATGATAAATTTAGAGTGGTGAACCATTAAAATCCCGCAGTGGACGAAAAATACCCTGTGAAGGGGGTGGATAAGCTGAGATATATATTATTGCAGAAGCGATATAAAGTGTGCTGATTTGCTGGTGGCAATAAAGTGGACCGAGGAAGGGAATAGACCCCAAGTAAAGGAGCGATATTGTAAATAAAATTCCAAGCTCTATAGAGGAGGAGGCAGGAGCGGGAGTTTATATCCAGCCCGAGGTGCTCGGTCCAGCACTAGAGTTCCCAGGGGAGGGCTACGTCCTCGCCCTCTATCTACTCCTATCCTCCCTATCTACTCCTGGGGGGGGGGGAGTTCTCCTCTGACCCATATCCCGTTCAGGAAGAGCAGAACTGCATTCGCGGCAGTTAGGTTCCCAATAAAAAGAATGGTCTTAAAATTTAACAGTCGATAGAGTTCAAATAAATAGTTTAAAAAAAAAAAATGTTTTCATTTTATAAACATTAAATAGTAACATAAAAAAAAAAAAATCACAAGTAAAAAAAAAAATTTTGGAAAAATATATATTTTTTAAATTTATTTATTGATATTTACAACTGTATAAAAAATACAACAAGTAAATTTGATCATAATGATACAATGATATGATACAGGATGTAGAGAAACTACCCAGTAGTAGAACTCTAACAGTTTACAATATAAGGTCACGAGGCCATCTTCTTTTCAGGCGCCTCGGAGGATTGCCAGGAATGGAAGAGGAAGCAAGGTTAGAAACTAGTGGGTTTGGGTGGTTAGGGAGTTTATTATGGAAGGAATAATATCGGGTTCGGGCTAGATCGGTTACATAAGGAACATTTAGGTCTTTATGGATGGTTTTATTAGTAACAAAATAAGGAGCATTGAGGAGGAAAAATATATATTAAAAAAGTGTGTTTGATTATCTGATAATATTTTAATGAATTCCTCCAACTATTTATTTCTTTTTTTTATTATAATCTGCCACAACCTTGGACAAAAAGTAATTTCATCAATTTATACCAAAACTAAAAAATAAATAAATGAAAAAAACTATATATAAATAAATAAAATCTCTATGTGTATGTAAACAGAAATATAAATAAAATGAACATAATTAAACTATAAACAAGAAGAAATAAGGATAAAATAAAATAAATTTTTGAACTAATATAACAGTAAAATATAAAAATTCAAAATTGCACCCACAAAACAATCATTCTACGCATAAATACATCTTCAAACCAAAATATTCAAATTTTTTTATAAATAAAATAAATTCAACACACACGTTGGCAGAAAGAACACTGCTATTAAGTTCTTTAAAGAAATACCCCTGTACATCCCGGAAGTCATCAATCCTCCATGGATACACAGGCTTCCAAATACAATGCTCCAATTATCCCGATTTCCCAAAGGTAGTACGTCACCTACTGAATATAGAACTCGGTTCTCACGTCTCTGTCAAAATATTCCTGATCCTTTTTTTGATATATGCTGATGGGTCAAAATCTGACGAATCTATAGCAGCTTCTTTCATCACAAATAACTCAACCCATAAAATAAAACTGCATAAATTATGCAGTGTATATAGAGTTGAATTACGTGCAATAGCCTCAGCACTCCACTTCTCCATGACAGTGACGAATACTAACATGGTTATCATTACCGACTCTTTAAGTTTACTAAAAGCCATGAAGATCATTTACCCGAATCACCCGGCGATCATAAAAATTCACAATTATACCAACATGCTTGAAAACTTGGGAAAAACTGTTTATATGGGTGCCGGGTCACGTGGGGATCGCTGGAAATGAGCTGGCGTACATTGCAACTAAACAAGCACTTGCTCTTCCAGGTCAGGACGCGGCAATTCTGACACCACAAGAAATAAGTCTTCCAATGAAAAATGAGATATTATCTAGTTGGCAAGCCATGTGGGATGAAAGCCCACCAAGTAAATTAAATTAAAAACGATTAAACCATGGACCACATCAAACCGTTCCAATCGCAGGGAGAAGGTAGCTATTGCCAGATTGAGAATAGGTCATACGAATTTAACGCATATCTGATCAATAAGCAGCCACCACCAAAATGTCAATACTGCAACAGTGTACTTACAGTCAGTCACATATTTGAAGAATGTAATTTCTATTCCATGAACTTAAATAGATTGGGAGTAGGACCGAGTGTATCGGATGCTCTGAATGATGACCAGAAGAACTTGGAAATGGTTTTGGTTTTCTTAATTAGATTAAAACCCGAAAGTTTGTTATACGTACTAAATAATTCTAAAATAAGTAATTATTTAAATTTTTTTCGTAATTATTTAAAGAGTATCAAATCTTGAAATAGAATTATAAAGTGCGAAACATGGATGTTGATGACCTTAGGGTTTTACCCCCTTAAGCGCCAGCCAACAACAACAATAAAATATAAAATTAGCACTTTACATTACTATGTACAACATATATACAGCGCAACCCTCTTACCACGTCACTAGTAATGAGCCAGTGGAGGCTGAGTAAGTGCGTTACAGCTGTAATCAGACTACATGAAATTTTATTTTACAATAGGTCTCTTGGCTACAGCCGTTTCAACCTTCGAGATGGATTGTAGGTATGGGTGGAACTGGATAAGGATTGAACCAAAGGATTAGGAAGATTAGAAAGGTTTATATGGAAAATTTGGTTGTTGTGAAATTAAGAACAAAAGGGATATTAAGGACCCGACTATTTCTAGTCTTTTATTTTATTTATTTCGAAATTATATTTCAAACATGAAGCACTGATCATTTGGAGATTACGATATATTTAAACTTTTCATCCAAACATATCTAATCTAGAGACAGCATTGCATTTACACTAATAGCAGAGAGACCCCATCAGCGATGTTTCCACACCAGTGAGTTGTGCGTACTCCTGGCCGCATTAAACCGCAAGGGGGAAAGGCCTGCGGACAGCCGAGAACTCGCAGAGTTTAATTTAATTAAGAAAGTGGATAGCTGACCCTTCGACAAAAGGACGAGGACGAGGTGGACTCGGAGATAGTTGGCAGTAATAGGCGCGCCTCTGCTTGCTCTAATTGCTGCTGTTAATTCGAGTCCAGGACCTGGCCTACCTCCTTGGAATTCGAGAGGGGGGGGCGCATACCAAGGCGGTGGAATCTCTATGCCCTTCCCTTCTGATGAGTGGTATTAGTTTATCTAAAGCCCTGTCTCTATCTACTTTATCTCTTCTCTCCAACTATCCTACGAGATTACATTTACGTATTGTAATTTCAATATGAGGGCAATTCGTGATGTGTTAAATATAAGTTTTAACATGCTAAATGTTATATGTATAGAATCATGAGCATCCTAATTTGAAATGCATGTTATATTTTCTAGAGGAGTTCTTAGCGGATTTTCTAAGCATTTTGTTTTATAACGTTGTAATCATTAAGAGATAATAAAACCTTCAACAGCTTCGTAACACCATCTTTCTTCCGTTTCACTTATTCCTTGTTTCCTCTCCTAGTTAAAAACCACGCATAATTACTAGTCCAAATTGATAAGACTGCCAAGTATAGTTAGAGGAAATAAAAAATGGTGGTTGTTTCAAAATATTATTAAAAAATAATTTTTCATTTGGCGCTCTATATCTTTGAAACTACCTACAACACTAGAAAACCTAATAGAATATAATTTACTAAAATATCATTGATCGAACAGATGTCTATTAGCATTCAAACTAAAGCTAGTTTAATGTCCTATAAAGTAGATAATAACATTTATCTTCCTAGGAGTAGTAATTTTCATGATATTTGCTAAAATAAATTGATTTATAGTTGATCGGACAATAAGTTTGATTTATGAAAAACATTATTTCGAAAACCATAAGACGTACAGATGTCTGTCAGCACTCAAATTAAAGCTAGTTGAATTTACTATAAAATTCTAGTTGTTCAAACAAAACTTCATATCAATATCAAATATCATGAACACTACTACCCCTACAAATATAAATGTAATTATGACTTTACACTATATTAAAATATCTCATACAGCATATTCGCATCATCTGTCCTCCACCTCACTTGATCCTTGTTTCCTTCCATAGTTTTTTTTCCATTACATCATTATTATTTTCATCTATGACTTTATTGGAGTTTAAAAACATCAAAAACAAAAAAACAACACAAATACGAACTACGAAATGAAGCTCAGCTGGTCTGTTGCGTGACGTCATTCTCCATTTAGCAGGTTCTCAACCATGTTAAATGGTTTTAACATGCTAAATCCAGGAACTATTCTATTTAACACAGTTTATTATGTTAAACTAAATACCATGAATATCTCTATTATATAGTATGCATGGGAATAGATATCATTCAGCTAGTTGTATTATTCTTTATAGGAAATTCAATTAAAGTACTTTTTGGTATCATTGCCCTTAATTATACTTCCATTTTAAAAAAAAACTATTAATAAGCAATTATATTAATTATACTGATGAACAATATTACATTTGCAAAATTACCTATTAGTGTAGTTCTAATCAACACTGTAATATTTTATTATAATATTCCTCTCCTCCCTTTGTTCGATGTTCAAAATATTAGAATACCAATTTGTCATAAAAAAAAAAATTAATAATTTCAACTCGACCCGAAACTTCAGAGTGGTTTAGGGCTCTATAACACTAGAAGTCACAAACCGTATTTAATTAAACAAATTAGATATAAATAATAAAATGTTTAAAAAGATTTTCTTTAATTGAAACCAATATTTCGCTCTTATAACGGCAATAAATATAAATAGAAGTAACAGGAGCAAACACTCAGCTTTTTAACCGTTGTATTAAATCCCAACAAATCCAAACAAATCACCTTTACCCTCCGTCGTAAAACTACCGACTGCTCTATAGTCTCCTTTAATAATGTAGATCTTACCCCTGTCGAACAGATCCGCTACCTTGGACTACATCTGGACAAACGACTAACTTGGAATCCTCATACAAGACTTAAAAGACAAGAAACTGCACGTCGATTTCGGCTATTACAGCACTTACTAGACAAACGGTCTAAACTTCCAATTCATTACAAAACACTGCTCTACATGACTTATAAGGACTATCTGGACATATGGAGTTGAGCTTTGGGGCTCCACTAAACCTTCGAATTCCTCTCGTATCCAATCTTTACAATCCAAAATCCTTCGTGAAATCCTCAATGCTCCTTACTTTGTCACAAATAAAATCATCCATAAAGACCTTAATGTTCCATATGTAACCAATCAAGCCCGAAGCAGATATCAATCCTCCGAGGCGCCTGAAAAGAAGATGGCGAACAATGAAAACTACTTTAGAGTGTGAAAACTGGGTAGTTTCTCTACACGCCTGTAACACACCAATTTAACTGAGATCAAATTCACTAAATGTATTATAATGTACAGTTGTAAATAGCAATAAATACATTTTTAAAAAAAAGTATTAACTTAGGACAAGGAAAAAAAGGAAAGGAGTTATGAACATTTATATGAAAATGGACAAAAAAAATCTTCCAAAAAATTAAGTTTAAAAATGGTATTTAAAGTTTTCAGACGATGCTATATGGGAATACGATTTGCTTTTTCATAAAACAATTTTTTTTAACTACTTTAATGAAATCCTTATTACTCTTCATTTTTTAGTGATACAATCCAAGATCCTCCGTAAAATCCTCAATGCTCCTTACTTTGTCACAAATAAAATCATCCATAAAGACCTTAATGTTCCATATGTAACCGATCAAGCCCGAACCAGATATCATCCCTTCCATTATAAACTCCCTAACCACTCAAACCCACTAGTTTCCTAACTTTGTTTCCTTTTCCATTCCTGATAATCCTCTGAGGCGCCTGAAAAGAAGATGGCCACGAGACCTTCAAATGTATAAACGTTCTTATTATTATACACAGAAAAAAAAATTAATGAATTTTATTTTTACCTATTTAATAGAATCTTTTGATAATATATATATTTTTAATCGAAATTGCTTATAAACATAAAGCAAAAACCTCCGGATGAACGGTATGACAGTGCATATATAACGTACCAACAAACAAATGTTGGTTTTTATATATTAGATATGAAACTACATAGGCACAAACTCGTATACAACCTTACTCTCTACAGTAACAATAAAAATAACATCCAAAGGAGATGCTAACCAGAGAACACAATACCGAGCGCTGATTGTCGAGGGAAGGGCAAGGTGAATAAGGGTAAACAAGTGAGAGATTGCTCCTGACAAACTGGCAACATTCTATTATTGAGTTGTCTGAGTTAGGAGTTGGGAGTTGGGAGTTTGGCCGAAAAACTTTTCCTATACCGGCCCTCACATCTCCCACCGGCAACTTTAATATTTCCGTATGGTCCCCTCCCGAAGGTCCAACAAGGTGATACAGGAAACGTTTCAATATACAGGACACTCCTCCTTAGTATTGTAGTATTAGGACTTTTTGACCAGAACAAAAATATTAAAATGAAATACATCACTGAAGAATTATCCTGCTTCCCAGAACGAACTAAGGACAGATTTTTTAATTTATTTTATTTTATTTTTCCCCGTGTGGGTGTCATTGGTTTATTCCATACAATCAGAAATTAACTAACTATATTATATGAAATCTCTGTAGGACAGTTTGTCCAATCCTTTTGTTTCTGCATAAATATATAGTACAAAAGCCTGGAAGAAAAAAAAAAAAGGCTCCAATTCTTGATTACTTTAATGAAAACTATGTATAATTACCAGTCAAAACTGAAAAAGTATAGGTAGGCGAAATAAAAAATGGCGCCTGTTTCAAAACCTTAATTTTTCATTCGGAGCTTTATATCTTAAGAACTATCGACAACACAAGAAAATCTAAAAGAATATTATTTAAAGAACAGTAAATTTACTGAAATATTAGCCCTAATAGAGCTATTTACGTCAAATAGTTCTCGAAATATAGCCTTTTAAAAAGCAGCATTTCATAAAAATGTACTGAAATATCAGTATTGAGTGATTCTATTTTGAGAAATTTATATCTCAATAACCATTCGACATATAAATGTCTATTAGTAATCAAATTAAAGCTAATTTAATGTACTATAAAGTAGTTTATGATGATTATCTTCGTTGAAATAGTAGTTTTCATGATATGTGCTCAAATAAATTGATTTATAGTATTTCCGACAATAAGTTCGATTTATAAAAACCTTTATCTCAGAAACCATCGGACGTACAGATGTTTGCCAGCATTCACATTAAAGCTAGTTAAATTTACTATAAAACAGTTAACAATGTTAATCTTTGTAAGACTAGTAGTTTTTATGATATTTGACAAAATAAACTCACAAAATATTAATTTGTAGTTGTTCGTATAAAATGTTGGATTTTTGAAAAAATATATCTCTAGACCCATCAAACGCACATATGTGTTTCAACACTCAAAATAAAGGAAATTTAACTTACTATAAAGTAGTTTATGACACTTATCTTCTTAGGGGTAGTAGTTTTTATAATATTCACATATGAATATAAATTTGTCCCAACAACTATAAATCAATTTATTTTAGCAAATACCATAAAAACTACCACTCATACAAAGATAAACGTTATAAACTACTTTATAGCTGATTAAACTAGCTTTAATTTGAGTGCTAATAGACATCTGTACGCCAAAAGGGTTTTGAGATATAAATTTTTCAAAATAAATTCACTAGCTACTGATCTTTCAGTACGTTCTGTACATATTTATGAAATTTTGCTTTTTAAAAAGCTATGTCTCGAGAACTATTGAACATAAATTGCTCTATCAGGTCTAATATTTTAGCAAATTTACTCTTCTTTAAATGATGTTCTCTTAGATTTTCTATTGTTGTTGATAGTTTTAATGATATAGAGCTCCGAATGAAAAATCAATTATTTTTAACTTTTTGAAACAGCCATCATTTTTTATTCCCCCTACCTATACTTGGCAGACTCATCAATTTTTACTAGTAATTAAGCATAGTTTTCATTAAAAGAATCAAAAATAAGGGTGAAATATCTGCCTTTTTTCTCCTCTTGGGCTCTTGTACTAATATTCGTTATAAATTGTGAAATAGATGATGGGGGTGCGGTATAAAGAAAACAAAAAACAATCGACTGTTTCGAAATCTCTCAACTGGAACTACCCTGATGAAGATCTACAAAATGGGGCGAAACGTATGAAAAATATAGTTGTTAACTATGTTTTCTTTTCACAGTACCTCTATCCATCTCTTTCATAATTTGAAATAATACAGTCAATCATTTATGATTATAATATACCTGTTATAGATTTTTGTTTATAGATTTAAACTATTTATGGATATAACACATTTTGCTTAGTCTGCTTCTTTTTATATTTTCCTTTTTATTTAGATCATTGAAGAATAATACTTGTTTCTTGAATGCCCCTTTTTTGTTACTGCAACAATTTTCGCATTGAAACGTTTCTGTTATGCTTATTTTGTGCCAGTAGTTATTGCAAATTACGTGATTCGTTTTTAGTCTGATATATGTTTTTGTGATATCTTTCCCTATTATTGCTTGTGAGAATCACGGTTTTCGAATATCAGAAAATATAATTTTATAAAACTGCCCGATAGAGTTCTCTGATTATTGTTTTTGCCTGCTGTTTATCAAATCTAATTTATAATAATCGATATAAAGTAACTTTAACTGACCAGTTGTAATGGCTAAATTGGACATTTTATTAAATGCTTCGTTATCAGAAATCCCTTTGTGACCCTTAATTCAATAAAATATTGTTTGTTTAGCTCCTTTTATTAATTAATAATATTTTTTTTATCACGCCAGCTTGATACAGATTAAAAATTATATAGAAATATATTTCTAATTAGCAAATAACATAAGTAAAATAATGTACTACAAACTATTCATGCAACCTTACCAGATGATAAGTAAAAATAGCGAACAGTCCACTCACCTAAAACAAATTTAAGAATAAATTAGTAACAAATCTTATAATAGGGATATACATAATTTTTAGTTTAAAATGTGTTAAATGGAGATCAATTTCAAACTTTTAGCATGTTAAAATGATATAACATTTAACATGGTTGAGAGTGTGTCAAGTCTGCTAAATAGAGAATGACAACGGACAATTTAAACTGTAATAAAGTAATGGATAAAAAGAATAATAAAATAATCAGAAAAAATAGGAGAGGAAACAAGGAACAAGTGAAGTAGAGGAAAGATGATTTGAAAAATCTGCATGATTAGTTTAATGTAGTATAAGTTTATAATAACATCTATCTTTATAGGAGTAGTAGTTTTTATGATATTTCCATATGAATTTTTGTCGGAACAACAAAAATTTATTTATTTTTGGAAAATATCATGAGAACTACTACTCCCACCATGATAAACGTAATTAAATACCTCATAGCATACAAAATGGCTTTAATTTGCGTTATAATAGACATCTGTATGTCTAATGGTTTTTCAGATATAGATTTATCAAAATAAATTCACTAACTTCTTATTCCTCAGTGCATTTTTTATAACATTTTGCTTTATAGAAACTCGTATTATTATTGAACGTAAATAGCTCTATTAGGGCTTATGTTTTTTTTTAAATATATATATTTATTTCTATTTACAACTGTACATTATAATGCATTTAGTAAATTCGATCTAAGTTAAATTGGAGTGTTACAGGCGTGTAGAGAAACTACCCATTGGTAGCACTCTAATGACATTTTACATTTACTCGTGGCTATCTTCTTTTCAGGCGCCTCGGAGGATTGTCAGGAATGGAAGAGGATGCAAGATTAGAAACTAGGGGGTTTGAGTGGTTAGAGAGTTTATAATGGAAGGAGTGATATCCGGTTCGGGCTAGATCGGTTACATAGGGAACATTAAGGTCTTTTTGTATGATTTTATTTGTGACAAAGTAAGGAGCATTGAGGATTTTACAATGGATTTTGGATTGTAAGGATTGAATACGAGAGAAATTCGAAGGTTTAGTGGAGCCCAAAGCTCAACTCCATATGTCCAGATTGGCCTGGGGTTATGTTTTAAAAAATTTACTTTACTTAAAATGATGTTAACTTAGTTTCCCTAGTATTGTAGATAGTTTCAAACATAGATTTCCAAATGAAAAATTAATTTTCATTAACAATTCGAAAAAAAAACAACATTATTTTGTATTACCCCTAACTATTCATGGCAGACTCATCAATTTGGACTAGTAATTATTAATTGTTTTCATTAAATTAATTAAAAAATAGGGTGAAATAATTGATTGTATTCTTCTCCTGGGCTATTGTACTATATATCACACCCTCCAGCCCTCCGATAGAGCGTTTTTTTATCTTACCTTTAAAACATTCACTTATAGCGAGTATTGTTCGATGTACGACGACGTTACAATCTCTCAAAGAGAATATTACCCTATGCTACAAGGGTACCTTTTTTTACCAAGAAAACATAAGTAAATTATCAATGTAGTGATATCATTTTATCGGATTTTCTGAAGGTAATCTTCGAAATTAACGAATTAAATCTTGTGAGCATGAAATTATTAGTAAATATTGGACATTGCTAAATCCCGTTTACCCGAATCAGAGACCAAGCTACTAAATCAATTACCGAACTGCTAACCACAAGCGATCCCCATCCCCCGACTTACATAAACATTAGACCTAGCAGTCCAAGGAGCAATAACTATCACTAATGAAGTTACAACTGTAGTTAGCGACTGCTAGTGGTGGTAATGCACAAGGGTTAGAGCAAACTGATATAGGAATCCATTAGTGAGAGCTAGGTCCACTGGGTAATGGCGAGTGGGTTCTAATCTCCTGGAGGTTGTCTCCTCTCGTCTCTATCTGTATTATCTTAGCTAACTAAGATATGGATATTAGTAGGTAAATTATGTATAATTAGTAAGAGATACATCATAGATAGGTTCATTCATTCCTACCTGTTGGTTTTATTAGTTTAATGACGTAAAACCTAATAGGTCATCAATGCCATTTATTTATTATTTATTTTTGCTAAAGGATTTTTGTTTTGTTTTCACAGAATGGCCTTAGAAACCACGAACCAGGAATATCACTACTTTTGCCTTCTCTCTTGTTTTTGTTTTTTCCTTTCCTTTCATTTTCCTCTCATTATATCTGCGAGCCTTTGTGTCCTTTCTTCTCTCCACACGACCACCTTTTTCGAATTTATCTTTTTCACAAGAACCTTGATTTCCTTCAGTCTTCTCATATATCTTTCCCCGTCCAGACTGCCTTGGTCCGTTATGCCTAATCTAACAACTAACAAATGTAACTTGTTTTATTATTTTTTATACATATTTTTCCGTTTGTTTGATGTTATATTTGTGCAGTAAATTTTTTTTTTTGTTTTAAAAACTGAAATAATAATTTTATTGTTTTACCATCGCCCTCAAGGGTTTTTGAAACATTTTGATTTAATTCTAAGCTATTGAGGTGTGACGTGAAATATGGGCATTCCTGGAAGATATGTCTAATTCTCAAATTGTTGTTACAACATTAACATTTTGGAGGCGTTTGTTTTGAGATAAGATAGGAGTGAGTGAACCTCGTGTGACCTGTGCTCAGCCTAGTCTGTACAATCTCCTCAGAGGTACCCCAGGACTTGACATCCTTTTTTATAGTTTTTAGTTTACTCCTTGGGCTTTCGTTGATTGTCATTTATCTTTGATTTCCTTTTTCAGGAGTTCGCTCATTTCTGATGGAGTTAAAATTGCTTTTCTCCGTCCCAGGACCGCGAGTGCTTCTCTTGCAGCTAGATCGACCAATTCATTCCCAGCGATTTCTACGTCACTTAGACTCATATAAACATAATTTCCATTCATTCTTATATATATAATCTTTGCACTTTCTTGAGGCTGGTAATTATTGCTTAAATAAATAATTTTTATCCAATTTAAGTCTCAAAACTATTTTTATTTCGACGTTTCGGCCAATTCGACTTTCCTCAAGGACAATCTATCACAAAGAGCTTTTATTATACATATGATCTTTAATCATTTTAAACAGATAACAATATTATTAATATATTATCATATCTTAATACAATTTTAGAACCACATAATTTTAAAAAAACAACTTCATGCAGGCTATTCTGCCCAGGTCATTTATATCAGTCCATAAATTAACCATTAAAACATTAGGGAATCATATAATTTTGTTAATAAGCAATTCTTAGATTATGTCTAATTACCTAATTTGTCAATT
Organism: Halyomorpha halys; assembly: GCF_000696795.3. NCBI lineage: Eukaryota > Metazoa > Arthropoda > Insecta > Hemiptera > Pentatomidae > Halyomorpha > Halyomorpha halys. The sequence goes on along the minus strand of NW_027105462.1, from coordinate 729,185 downwards.
CTTCATATTAAATTAAAAATTAAAACTTTTTATCACAGTCAACCTATTCTATTATAATTTATCACAACAATATTTGTAACCTTCCCCACACTCAGGGTAGGCATTTAGTTTATTTATTTTAACTTTTGATTAAATTTCTGTTATTATTACAATTCATATCAAGGATAATTATGATTATCAACATAAATTTCATCAAATATTTTTCATAAATTAATTTTACTTAAAATCTCTGCATAGCGTTGGTTCAGATTTCTTTTTTTGGGTTTAAAATTCACAGTATAATTAATGTTTTCTGATATCTAAAACGACTCAAGTATTTTTCTTTTGAATGTATTATTTTCTTTATGTAAAATCAGTATTTACAAAATTAAAAGTATGCTGGTTTTTGGTTTTATACTGCACTAGTGCTGTTTTATAGGGATCTTTCTACTTGTTTTTTAAATCATTATTGCGTTTATTTAAACATGATACAGCTGTTTCTAACGTATATTATAAATATGATAGTAATATATAATATAATATCATAGATATACTAGCGAAATAAAAGTTATAATTACCTTAAAAGAGCGCATTGCATCATAATCGCTAATAATTTACAAGTAGATAAAGTTCACAGAAATAATTTCCTCTCTTACAGTAATGGGAACACTTAAATGTATACCCCTTAGGTTTAACACTGTTTAAACTTGTTCCGAAATGAACCTCTTTGACTCAGAGAGCTCCCCCTTGAACGACTCATTACTTATTAAAGGTGTTGTTCCACGGCACTCACTAACATCCTTCCCATCAGGAAGGCATTTGTATTCTAATAAGGAGGCCGAAATTTCCGTTGTAAGTTAATAGAAGGAGGCGGTAGGATGGTATTATGCAAGCAGTACTAAAGATGTAAATGGCGGAGTTATGAGTAGTCCTGGGACAGTGGAGATAGACAAAGGTGACCCTAATTGTTAATTTCGTCTTATCTTAACAAGAAGTCCTTCCTCGACTCCTGATGACCTCCGGGACATTAGCTGATAGGTGACCCTCCTGCTTCCTTCATGGTCCAGATATCAGGACGTGTCCGACTTGTCGCTATGTCCTTTCAGTCTGTTTATCGTCCTATATAGATAGTGAGAAAGGGGGAGTTTGTCAGGCTAACTTAGGAATAATTCAACATAATAATACCTAAAAGCACAATTCCTGACAATGGGATTAGCAGAAACAAAATAAAAAGATTATTTTCAAATTGTTTAACCTAAACTTTCCTTATTGTTTAAACATGTATGCACATTGTATACAATTTAAATAAATAAACTATATGCCTGAAAGTTAGAAATATTCAAAATCAGGAAAATTTGTATTCCAAAAAATTAATTAACAAGATTTGGGATATAAACATTAAAAAAAATATTTCTAATCTTTACACTTTCATTAAGACTGGTTAATTTTTTTAAAATAAATAATTCAATTTTTATCCATTTTTATCATCAAGTCCGACGTTTCGGCCAATCCGGCCATCCTCAGGGACATCTTTACAGAGTATATAGTAACGAAAATTATTTCAATCGTACCAAATTTCGAATTCCATTTTTCCAAGTTTTGAGGTCCTCTCACTGTTATATTTCTTTGTAAATTGCGTTTAATGCTTCAGCAATTGTCATTACTTCTCCAACACTTTCGTTTTAAATTAAATCACGTCCACTATTGGAAAAAAAAGTAAGTTTCGACCAACTAGCTCTGCGAATATGATAAATTTTCGAAAATATTCTAGATTATATGTCTTTCTGAGATGTGCACCTTTGTTACGTTACCGGAACCGACTTTAAATCCAAACCTCCTATAGAGGATTCAGCCTGCTTTACGTCGAGGCACTGCTGTCCGTCATGCCATTCATGACCTGATGAAGCCCTGTGTGTCGCAAAGTGGGGCGAAACGTCGTACATTTAATAGGTAAAATCTTGTGTTTTTTTTGTTTGTTTTTTAACCGCAATCCTGATCATCTTCTTCATATTTTAAGCTATACGGCATGTGTGCTCGCTGTTAATAATAACCCATTAATTGTATCCCAAAATCTCCAATTCCATATCACAGCCCTCGAAGATTGGTGTCGTAATTGGAGGATTAAGGTAAATTCCAACAAATCCCATCAAATCACCTTTACCCTTCGTCGTAAACCCGTTACAAAAGACTGATCTACATAATAAGGCCAATCTGGACATATGGAGTTGAGCTTTGGGGCTCCACTAAACCTTCGAATTCCTCTCGTATTCAATCCTTACAACCCAAAATCCTTCGTAAAATCCTCAATGCTCCTTACTTTGTCACAAATACAATCATACATAAAGATCTAAATGTTCCTTATAATTAGACTCCTTCCATTATAAACTCTCTAACCACTCAAACCTCCTAGTTTCTAATCTTGCATCCTCTTCCGTTCCTGACAATCCTCCGAGGCGCCTGAAAAGAAGATGGCCACGAGAGCAGCTAATGTAAAGTGCTACTAATGGGTAGTTTCTCTACACGCCTATAACACTCCAATTTAACTTAGATCAGATTTACTAAATGTATTATAATGTACAGTTGTAAATAGCAATAAATAAATATTTAAAAAAAGTTATACGGTGAACTATATGTATATTTAAAATATAGTTAGTTGAATATTTTCTTCATTTCAATCTCATCGAATATTTTCTACCCTCCTCTTTCATAAAAATATATATTTTAAATTATATTGAAAAACAGTTCTGTTAGACAAACGCCTCCGCTAAGACTCGTAAAATCGGGCAACCTTTTCCAATTTATGCCGGTACTATCTTCTGCAAATATTCCATGTTTTCATTCGGCTTTCTGCCAGTAGTGTGTGCTAGCCAACAACCTAACAGAAGTAGCTTTCTTCTTTTGTCGTAGGACTCTTATTGATGAGCTCAGTTCAGCTAAAGAGCTTTTAAGTAACTCCTTGCACCGCCCACTCGTCGAGTCAATAGACATCCTAGCCATTATTTTGACTCCTACCGACCTAGGTGGGTGGAGCAAGATGGATTTTAGCTGAAATGTCAGGGTTCAGTCGAGACCATCTAGCACAGTGGTACTCAACATAAAAAACAAATAAATAAAATAAAAAAAATTAGGTTATGATTTCTTACGTTTTCACTATTGTTATAAATTGAATAAACAACTATGAACGGATTCATGGCGTATATCTTAACATTTTTTTGTCATTCCCTAACGTTTCAAACACGCTACAGTGTCCGTGATCACAAGCAGTTGTTCAATTTAAATTATTTAGCTGTTAATAAAAAAAACTAATTCCAAATTAATCAACTATTCACTGTAATGAAAACATTTGTTAACAAAGAAATACGGAAACTATTAGTTTAAAATGAACAGTAATAACACGTAAAATAGAAAAGTAGAATTGAGAAAACTAAATTTTAAAAAACTTCTTTCTCGACTTTTATGTAATCTCAACTTATTTATTTCCCATTTTTTAGTGCTTTAAATTTTGTTTTATCATTTCTACTTTTCTATTTTACGTATTATTACGTAAAAGTTAATTTTAACCAAATAGTTTCCGTAATGTATGATAGTCTTATCATTGTACGATTTGAGTGTTACCAATGGGTATTTTATTTATTTATTGTAACACTCCAATTTAACTGAGATAAAATTTACTAAATTTATTATAATGTACAGTTGTAAATAGCAATACATTAAAAAATAATATATTTATACTATTTTATTAACTCTTTTTTTTTTTATTTGCATATTATTTTGTTTTCACTTATATTTATATAATTTTAACCCTGCCTTAATTTACCTTTTTCGTTTTATCCGATTATGACAAAATATTTTTAGTGGTTTTTTTTTGTATCTTTTTAGCCTTAGTGTAACTCTACAAAGTGGGGAGAAACGTCGGCAAATAAACAGTTGTTAACTATTTTTGTGACGGCACCGCTTACCATCTTCTTCATGATTTGAATTAATAATAATAAAATGAAGGCCTAACGAACCCAAAGGTTCAATGCCGATACCACCAAACGCTCTCTGCATACATCCTTCCAGTGATGCTCCTCCAAACCCAATTCCACTAAATCAGTTTTAACGCAATCCTCCCATCTACGTTTCAGTCTACCCGTTGGTTCAGAATTTATTAATATATTAGAAATCCGTGCGTTGCTAAGCCCTACAACCTTACACACTCATCTTATACGCCGCAATGCAATAACTTGAATTATATTTACCGGGTGTAGGTCCCTTAATTTAGCGTTGTGTAGTCTTCCAAATTCTGCCATTAATTCATTCTTTTTCGGTCCATAAAATTTGGGCAATACTTTATTTTCGAAAACCCTAAGACGTTATTCATCCCTTAGTGTAAGAGGCCACGTCTCACATCCATAAAGAACAGTGGGAAGGATAATAGTTTTGTAAATTCTAATTTTTAAATTTTTCAATAGAAGGCGCGAGCTAAGCAGTTTCGAAATTAAAAAATAATAAGCATTTCATATCACCGGAATTGCTTGTGTTTCTACTGCTAACCATGTATTTTGTTTTATCCGTATTTATTTCAAGACCAAGTTCCTTAATGGAATTTATTAACGTAGTTGTATTTAGTTTTATAGTTTCTTTGTCACCCAATAATACCAAATCATCAGCATACCCAAGCACCGGTATTTTACCACCCAAAGTTAAACAAATTTCGGTATTCATCACACTTTTAATGACGTATTTTAGAGCTAGATTAAATAAGATAGGTGATAAAGAATCATCTTGTTTTAACAATTTGAATTAATACAGTCAATTATTTATATATGTAATGTTTTTAGTTTCAGTTAACCCGCACATTGTCGCTTACGTTGTGATATCTCGCAACACAAAAAAACACTTTTATTACATTAAGAAATACAAGAATAATATTATTATAGTACTAATTAACGAATACTGCAGCAACGTATTTAGAGAGATACAACTAAGAAACAAGAGGTTGGTGAACAAGAAGACATATATCCCGAATGAGGACATAACTCAGAGGAGAAGACGCCCTAATTGGAGGGACCAAACTGATGAGTTAGTATATCACCGCCGGTAATAATATTATCTGTCAGCCCCCCCCCCAACCAACTGTTTTAGCACCCCCATCTTCATTTACCTACCCCCCCCTTTCTAGTTTACACCTTTATAGGCTCTGTCTTAGTTATATTTATAGTGTGGTGGTTATTTATAGAGTACGAAGGTTAAAGGTGGTGTGTTTTAAACATTTCAATACTTATTTAACCCGTCATCGGTCGCTAGGTCGATTTTAACACGGATGGCCGCGCGTGAGACCTTTTCTCACATTTAGAACGTATTTTTTAATATAAAATTTTGATTTAGATTAGGTTTATTTATTTAAGCATAACAAACAAAAGTATTAAAAAAAAATCATTTTGATACAAGAGCAAACTAGTTTTTAAAAAATTCAAAAAACAAAGATAATTATAAAAGAGTTGAAAACATGATATAATATTTTAAACAGACAAAGTTATAAAAAATAATCAAAATACTGATATATCATATTATAAGAACATAACACTAAACCTAAAAAAAATGCTCAGTCTGAAGAAATCTATTGTGCACAACTGGTGCAAGTGAACACCGTATGGCTAGGCCATATAAATCTTTTACACTGGTCGCAATTCTTTTTTGTTTAGAATGCCTAATTAACCCAGAAATTTACAAAAAAAAAAAGATAAATTTTTATTATAAAGACCACCCTAACATACACTTATAGTATCCAAATATAATTCATTGTAAATAATAGGTACTTAATGAAGTTCCTGCCTCTTCGAGCCTACGATTCGCTAGTTTTGCTAATGTTTTCCCTCGAAGAAAAAAAAATTTTTATGGATTAAATAAACTTGTCGCACGTGAGAAAAATCCTCACAACTTGAATATTTTTATAGCAGCATTTAGTCGCGCGTGAGATTATGTCTCAGGAGAAGGATATATTGTTAGAGAAAGAGGGCTAGACGCTTACCCAGAACTGCTAGAGTGGTGGAGGGAGCGAGGTATAGAAGGAAGGAAAACAATTAACGTGAGAGAAATTCTACTGCAACCAAAGACGGGTTAAGAACTGAGTCGAAAAATAAAATACGCAGAAGAAAAAAAAAATTAAAATCCGTATCGCTAAAGCCCATGAACGGTCAGGGGTTCAGTACTTTGTAAAGAAATACTATTTATTAACTCATTAAAATATGAATTATTGCGTTTCTGAATCGACTGAGAATAATATTAACATTATTTCAAATGTTTTTATGTTCAATGTTTTTGGGTCCAAGATAGTTTATACTAATACAAAAATTCCTTGAATTGATTCTGTTTTTAAGGTAATAACAAATGTACACTTTTCATTTTTAAATAAATAACTAAAATAACAAGATTTTCACATTTACAATAATTCATAATTCTTGGCACGTCCCCTAGTAGAAATATGCATACATCAAGGAAGAATTATGTTTTTTGTATTAATTTTCTTTTTCCTCTTTTACTCTGAAGGAACAAGGACGGGGAAAAAAAAACAGAGGAGGGACTCCTGGAGAGAGAGAGAGGATAGGGCAGAAATGTGGGCGGGGTAAAAGTATATATTTAATAGGGCTACAGAGAAATCCGTGTATGGGGGTGGCGCAGTGACAAATCACGGGTGCCCCCCTCATACAAAACGTAAAAACACAATTTTCTCCCGTGGCGGAGTGCGGTCGGGGGCGCACATATTTATATTTCCAGGACCCACCCGCTGAGGAATTTTACACTAGTGATAAAGATCTGTTTCATATTTATTCTACACTGCCTCCCTTATCTCTCTCTAATATATCTTCCGCCCTCTACTCCCTCTTCAAATTGTTTTTCGAATGAGTTCGAGTGCTAGGTCCTCCTCTCCTTCCTCCGGTAACGGAAGATATGAGTTTCCTTCCGGTTCCGAAACGGGAGGCTTGAGATTGGAGTAAAAAAAATTCTTCGAACTGTGAAAGATAAAGTGAACTTATCTTTTCGAGTGTGACAAGGGACCATGTTTTTTTAGTAAATTTAAGATTTTAGTGGTATAAGCAAACTTATTGCATAGCAGACTGATGGTTGATTCTGATCAAAACACCTCCTTATACAACCGTTGGTTTGGTAACAGTACTTCCTTCCAAAGTACTGACCCCTGACACTCCATGGATTGTAGCCGTACAGATTTTAATTTTTTTTTTTTAAATAAACAAATTTAATATAAAAATAAAATAAAATAAATCCCAGTTTGTGGTAAGTAAAATTTGCATGTTATTAGTAATCTTATTTTTTTTTTTATAACTTTATTGAAATTTAAAACTGTATATTACATAATACATTTAGTAAATATGATCTTAGTTAAAATGGAGTGATACAGGCATGTAGAGCAACTACCCATTGGTAGCACTCTAATGAAATTTTACATTAACTGGTCTCGTGGACATCTTATTTTCAAGCGCCTCGGAAGATTGTCATTAATAGAAGAGATGCAAGGTTAGAAACTAGGGGGTTTCAGTGGTTAGAGAGTTTATAATGGAAGGAGTGATATCTGGTTCGGGCTAGATCGGTCACATAGGGAACATTAAGGTCTTTATGAATGACTTTATTTGTGACAAAGTAAGGAGCATTGAGGATTTTGCGAAGGATTTTGGATTGAAATGATTGAATACGAGAGGAATTCGTAGGTTTAGTGGAGCCCCAAAGCTTAACTTCGTATTTGTTTGTAATTTAATGGGATTTGTTGGAATATATCTTAAATCTTAAAATTAAATCTAGTTTGGGTTGTTTTTTTAATTTTCTTGTAAGTTTTTCTAGGATTAATTAATTACTGATTATAATGTAAAACATAACTTTGATCATTCTGCTGAGAGTTTATCTGATAATAGAAAGACGTCTCCCCCTATACTCATCCACCCTTGGGCTCGGAGGCGGTTTTTCCTTGTAAATCTTCCCACGCATTTCCGAGGATTGTCTTACGACGAAAAATAGGATAAGACGGGAGGCATATAAGAGAAGAAGAAAATAAGAAATAAATCGGAGCTATCAGATAAACGGCCGAATCGCTCCGAATAATATAAATCAGGCTAATGAAAAGGAAGTGAGCCGTCTAATCCAAGGATCTTGTAGGACGATAAATTAAAATTATTGCAGTAAGAGAGTGGATGTAATAGGCTAGTGTATGGTTTATGGGATCAGTTGTTGGGCACCTTGGCGGCAGTGCATGGCGCATTATGCGCCTATATGCAGCCCATATCTCCGCCCATGTGTCCTCTCTCTATGAATGATATCCCATTTCCTCTCTTGTCTACGAGCTCTTTGATAAAATCCTTGGCACCGTGTTTTACTGCCTCGCTGATTTGTAGGCCCGTAGTCGAATTTAAAACAGCGAATAAGACTTCTGGGTTCAGTTGCATGTCCTTCGCAGTCTGGAAGATTTTAAATAAATATAAGTATTAAAGCCACCCCAAATTGACAATGTCTTTTTGTTGGAATGGTTCAAAAAAACAAAAAAGAAAACAAGCTGGTTCGAATATAAACATTTATTTGGTTATTCTAAACACAAATACATAAAAAAGTTATAATAAAAACAACGAATACAAGTTCACTGGGTAATTTGATTGAAATTAAAGACTTGGGCAGAATAAACTGCAACAAGATTTTAAAATTTTGGATGTGAGGTGTAAATTTATATTTATGTAAGTTAATTTATCAGTTATTATGTTGTTGGTTAAAATTAAAAAAAAAAAAAAAATGTATAACAAAAACTGTTACTTATTAGATTGTCCTTGAGGATGACCGAAGTGGCCGAAACGTTGGGCGTTTAAAGAAATAATTAAGTTTTCTTTGAAACTTAACTTGGATAAAAATTATTTTATTTAAATAAAAAATCTTATTAGTAATGCAATATTTTATAATTAATTTGCAATTTATTGAAGCACTGAAATTGTAATAATGATTTGAGATTATAACTACTAGTTGAACCGAAGTCATCGCGATTACATTTGACTATAATTTATAATTGCAAGTGCCCAACATTTATGATACTATGTGCCCCTTCCACTTTATATTGTATGTGTTTTATTATTTTTCTAATATTTGATATAATTGCTCGTTTAATTATTGTATAATGACACCATTCTTCGGTCTGGTGGGCTCTGATATGGGATTGGAGAGTTTGGGATACAATTAATGGGCTATTATTAGAAAATAAATAAATTGGAAAGTAAACAATCCTAAAATATCAATTTTTACGATCAGTGAAAGTTCCCTGGTGTGTGCACCAGTGCAGGATTTGTTTATTGTTATTCACAGTATGGATTAATTATAGTATTGGATAAAACTGCAAGCCAACGTAATAAGTATATTCAACATTCTTTCATCGAATGAATAAATAGGACGAAAAAGAACACTCCAAAGTAAAAGAAAAGAAAAAAAGGACAGCAATAAACAGAAGGACAGGAGACAAGGACACGACAGCAGAAAAAAAAGCTGGTGGACTGGAAGGATTATATTAAAGTCGGCCGAGTAAGCCGCCCCCAGGGGCAGGACCTGATGGGCAAGGAGTCCTTATTGAAACCAGAGGACATCTCCATCCTTGGCCGTTATCCTGCATCCTCTTCGGGAGTATCCTTTACTTTATAGCTTTGGAGGAGCAAACTGTTACGGTCAGGGTGATCCGCTTTATTTTATTGCCGGTTCCCTTCATCTCTTTCTTCTAGCCTTCTTCGTGTCCGAACCTATTCGCAGTCGATGGCGTTTTGGTTTTTTTTTTTTTTTAACGACAGAAAGCGATAAACATGTTTATTATAAGCGCTCGATTTACAAGAGTGAGACGTCGAAGGTCCAGAAAGAGGTCATAATAGTAAAAAAAAAATAAATAAACATAGAGCGGGGTTAGTGTTTATGTTTTATATCTTAAAGTTAATACCGTTAACTTTGAGTAGCACTGTAACACTCCCACTAACGATGCGTTAGCAATGCTATAACCGATCGTAAATAGAAAATCTAATTTAAAAACAGAAACAACCATTCTTGCGCCTAAAAAATATTCAGGTCACTGCTGATGTATGGCTGTGAAGTCAGGTGAGCGGCATCCTTTGCGAAAAAGAAAAAATATAATAATTTCAAAATATGGTAAGAATCGCAGTGGATGCTTCTTGGTTTGTAATAAATAGCCAATTGAATCGGGAACTACAAATGGAATCGAAAAACGGTTCATAAAATTCCACTCCCAGGAACCAGCAGTTAACTTGGTAGGGAGGTCGGGTTCGTAATATATGGTAATAATAGGAGTTAAATTTACCTATTACATAGGTACATTTCGCTAGCCATACCTAAATTTCGCATTTAAGATCAAGTTATGTCCCTTATGTTGCCGATTTGGCCAGAACCAGATACCAATCCTTCCACAATAAACTTTCCAACCACCCAAACCAACTCGTTTCTAACCTGGCTTCTCCTTCACTACCTAATAATCCTCCTAGACGTCTGAAAAGAAGATGGCCTTGAGATCTTCTCCTTTAGAAATGTTTTTGGAGTTCTATCAATGGGTATATTCTCCACATGTCAAAAAAGATTAAGTTTGGAATTTTTGCAAATTTATTTTTCATTTACATATTTTATTCTTTACGGGTGCGAAACGTGGCCTCTTACACAAAGAAATAAACGCCGCCTTAAAGTTTTCGAAAATAAAGTATTACCTAAAATATTCGGACTGTAAAAGGATGAGTTAACCGGAGAATTTTAAAAGTTACAAAACTCTGAATTGAGGGTTGATATAATTCAGGTTACAGCATTTCGGTGAATATGATTGTAGTACTTAGTAACGGACGAATCCCTAAAATAATAATAAACACTGAACCGACAGGTAAACATCCGAAGAGTAGGCCGAAACGTAGATGGTAGGATAGCGTTAAGACTGATTTAGTAGATTTGGGTTTGGAGAAGCGTAATTAAAGTATTTATTATTATTTTCAATGTATTTTTTTATTCTTATATCATCATGATTGCTTATTAATAATACTTGTTTTAAATATAAACTACTAGTACACAGTAGTAAACAAACACTATGAAATAATCGGGGAAGTTAATACAATTAAATAAAGAGGAGGAGCCGTCAATTTTTTGATTCCTGAGATATTTTTTTTCCTGAGGACGATTGAAGGAGATGATGACTGGAGCATTGTATTATATAATCGTCAGATAATTCCACTTGTTCCACTCCTGGAATAAAAGAATCGGGAGATAGGGGGAAAGAGAGAGAGACAGAGGGGGGACCGGGGGTGTTGGTGTTCTCTTGGAGAGGGAAGCTACCCCTCTCAATCAGCGCGGGCGACCACTAAGGCTGAAATATAGCAATAATTTTAAAGGGGGGGGGGAGCATTCAATTAAGGAGAAGAGCTTCAATCTTAGCTGCTATTGTTACCAGGGGATGTGCTCCTCCTTGTGCGGAGGTGTTCGGGTGCCCGATGGTCCTGGGTGAGGGCCATTCCAGGATATGGGGAAGACCAATTTGACTAGGGACAGGGGTAGATTCCTGATACTATTATAATGAAATGCAATGAAGGAGTTGAAATTTTCACTTCTAATCATTCCTAAGCACATATATAATATAAGAATTGTGACGGCGCATAAAAGAAAAATATATATATTTTATTTTATAAAAATATACGTACGCATATTTTTTAATAAAAACGTATGTATATAATGGAGTGTATAAAAAAATACCTAATAATCCGTTTACATTATTCTCTAACTTTGTTTAATCCCATTCGATTTCTTCTTCAAATACCTCAGTTTAGTTATGTGTTTCAAAGAAAAAACATGACGATGTCCAACGAAAATCTTGTAATTTTAAGGCATGACTAAAAAAAAATTCACAGCCGCAGAAGCAACTCGTGAAATTATTAAATATGAAGGGGAAGGTGTCCTTGACACTTCGCGGCATTGTTTTGAAAAATTTAGCAGTGGAGTCAAATTCGTCCATAAGTACTCACGAACTTGCCAGGGAGTGTGGTGTGTCGAAAGATACTGTTAGTCGCCATCTACTCTCCAAGGGGAAGGTGAAAAAGAGCAGTAGACTGGTCTTTCAAGAACTTACTCATCAGCTAAGAGGTTAGAAATTTGTGAAAATTTATTGAAAAACTTTTATGAGAGTTTACTGGAAGATTGTCACCAGTGAAAAATGGGCTTACTGGCGAAATACCTGTGAGCAATGGCTAGATCGCGGTCATACCGCTTCTCCGGTTGCTAGGGGGAAATTTGAAAAAAATCAATGCTTGGTTTTTTTTTGGAATTTGGAAGGTGTTATTCATCAAGAATTTGTTTCTGGTGGATGCTCTATGAATTCTGAACTCTACTGCGAACAACTGGGAAGATTGTACGCGAAGTTGTGAGAGCGTTATCCTGCTTTGATCACTCGAAAAGGAGTTTTAATATAGTTTTTTAGATAATGCCACACACATTCTGTCGAACCAAAGAAAAGTTTAAAGAACATCATGGGTTCGAACTCCTTCCTCACCCATCATATAGTCCAGAGCTCGACCAGATTACTACTTGTTTGGATCCATAACCCATTTCCTTCAAGGGAAAAAAATTGATAATTTTTAGGATGAGATAAAAGAAGAAGAAGCAGTTTTTTATATTATTTTTATTTGTTATATAATAAGTAAATATATTCTTTAAATGTATTATATGCTGCCATTTGGATGCCACAAACATTAATTCTTTAATATTTATTATACGTTTATGTTTCTGTTGTTTACTTCGCCCAAATAAATATTATAACCGATCCATTTGTTTCTTTTAATGTTCTTTGGAGCTTCCTTCAAAAAGATTGTGTCGATTTGAGATGGTTTTAACTAGAATAAACTATAATGATATCTATAGTGATATCAACACTTACCAAAGACTCGGACACATGAATTAGAATGCAAAAGAGCCACCATGGAAGAAAATCCTTCGTCCTTAAGGGCCGGTAATAAGAGATAGAGAAGAAGACCTAATTGCCTTCTTACGAAGAGATTACTCGATAGCATCTCCTGCAAGTTCCCAATTAGAGAAGGAACCGTGGAGGTAGATACGAGGTTAATACCTTGTTTACAGGGGATCAAACTGCGGAGATAGGGGATCTGTCCAGAGCTCAGGTCTCTGTTCCGTTAATAAGGAAACAAAATAAAGTATAAAGTATAAAGCTCTTTGTATCATCTTCTGTACTTTTCAGTCTGTCATATTCTCTGACATGTTTTTCTTTTTTAATATTCATTATATAAAAAAAGTTCATAGCCTGAAAAAATAAATAAATAAACCTTATTTACCGTTGCTTTTCCCTCTCTGATTCTCATTTCCATGAAACATACACCACATTGACTAAATACTCTTAGCTAATGACTTCCTCCTCCATATCATTCATAATCTTATAAACAACTACAAAAATCGCCTCACCACTTCAAATAATTATTCACAACCCCTCTCTACTCCCTTATATAGATCACTATACATCCCCTCTCCTTCAGAAAACATCCAAAAATTCTTACGTTCTGCTATACCTAACCTTCGTATTGCTTTTAGCCCAAACAATCTAATAACTACCCACAACTTAAAGATCCTATCCCTCTTCTACACCGATCACATGTCGTATACCACACACAATCGCTGAAACCAGTGTAAAACACCGTATCACACAACACAAATATTCTGTTTCATCACATAATTATTCTGCCTCAAAACATTCTGAACATTCTCTATCTTTGAATAACTCGTCAATTTTTGACAAAGGTCTATACTAGCCAGTTCTGAAAGCTTCTATATCCAACTAGAACCTTCTTCCGTCAATTTAAAAACCGACAAACAGAAATTATCGCTAACATATTCTGTAATTCTAACCAAATTATCTCCTTGCACAATTGTTGGTTTAGTGTACCTTTGACCCTTCATAGGTTCTAGCGCTACAGATTTTTTTTAATTTATTTAAATAATTTGATTTACAACTGTACAAATAATAAATACAATAAGTAAATATGTTGTATGTTTCATTTAAACTTGAAAATCTTGGGAAGGTACCACCCTTTGGTGGTACTTCAAGCATTAATTTCAATTAGAAGGTCCCGTGGCCATCTTCTTTTTAGACGCCTCGGAGGATTATCAGGGATTGTTAAGGATGAGAGATTGAGAATTAATGGGTTAGGAAGGGTAAGGAGTTTGGAATGAAAAGACGTATATCTGTTTTGGGCCAAATCTGCAACGAATGGGATGTTAAGGTCTTTGTGGATGGGATTATTTGTAACGTAACAAGGATTTTGGATTGTAAGGATTGGATGCGGGAGGAATTTGATGGTTTGGTAGAGCCCCAGAGTTTAATTCTATATGTCCAAATTGGTTGGAAACGAGTAGTTTCTTGTCGTTTCAGTCTTGTATTTGGATTCCAAGTAAATCTCTTTCGGTACAGATTAAATTTTAATCTTGATAATCAGCTCAATAATAATTAGGTATAATAATATTCCTGACTTACCAGATTCTGAGTCGTTAGAGTCCGAAGTGAGTAGCCTCATGGACAGCTGCAGGTGTTCCGCGCCGGGCGGCGGCCAAGCCTGTCCAACTCCTACCTCGGTCACCACTGCCTCCTCTACGTCCAGCTCACCATCTTCCACTGCAATAATAATAATAATAATATATATTATAATAAGATATAATTATATAATATTATAATAAGATATAGTTATATATATTAGGATAATATGTAATAATTGAGTGTAGTACAGAAGCATAGCACTCCTTTTAGCAAAAGAGTCCAAGAGAAAAAAAAAATCAGTCATTTCACACCAATTTTTTATTACACTAATGAAAACAATGTATAATTACTAGTCAAAATTCTTTCTTGCCCATTGTATCATATATCATTATGCTGATTTAAATTATTTTAGACATTACTTACATATCTTATTATGTTAATACCATTACTCCTCATTTACATTGTTGTTGTTGTTGTTGATTATTAATTAAAGGCGTAAAACCCTCTAGTCATCAACGTCATGATAAAAATAAAAAAATAATAAATAAATTATTTAAAAACAAATTTGATCCTTTTTTCTTAGCTTTATTCTTTTCAAAACCTTCCAACGTTTCAACCCTCAGGTCATTCTCAAGGATACCTACAAAAAGTTTTTTTTTTTTTATTATTATTATTTCTACATAACAATTTCATTATTTCCTTCACTTACATACTGATTTCTTTGGCCCTACCTTCATTTTGATGTCATTTTCTTTTTTAAAATCTTAAAAATTCAGGCTAATTGCCTTTGTCCCATCTTTAAATAAATAATCATTAAAATAATATCATAATAACATTATAAAATTTTTTGTTTTTTAAAAATAGATTCCTACTTACATGACTTTTTCTATGTAATTCCTTCTTAAATTTAAAACTTTGTATCCTTGAGAATGTCCTGAGGGTTGAAACGTTGGAAGGTTTGTAAAGAATAAAGTTGAGAAAAAAGGATCAAATTTGTTTTTAAATAAACTAAACCACTCTCAAACAAGAATATATTAATAAAAATTAATCTAATAATAAATAAATAAAAAAAATTTTTAAAAAAAATAAAAATCGAAGAGGAGTTATAATTTAGAAAGAAGGTGATGTGCTTTTAAAAATTAAAACACTAATGTAATTTTAGCTTCCTCATCTGTGAGAGCTCATCTTTGATAGAATTTGGGGTCAGTCCTATCCTGTTTATTGTTGGCAAATAGTGAGTACATTCTTCAAAAATATGTCTAATCGTGAGAATGGACTGACAATATTTGCACGTTGGAGGTGGCAGTTTTCTGATCAGATGAGAGTGCGTGAGGAGAGCATGACCTATTCTCAAGCGGGTTAGAGCAACTTCCTCCCTGCGCCATTTACATTGTTGTTATTGCCGCTTGTTTATGTTAATTCCTCTTTTACCTCCCTAACTATACTCAATTCAATCTTGCTCACAACGGCAAGACTGAGCATTTCTCTCACCAGAACATTCATAACGTGGCATTTTTTTCTGGATTCTTCAGCCCCTGATGGAAGGGCTACAATGTACAATTTCAAATTCAAATAACATTGGAAGTAATTGTAAACATTTTTGTCATTATAACATCCAATTAAATAAAGAAATCTATCATTATGATTATTTCTTTATTTACCTGAACACTGAAGATTTTTTTTAACTCGGAAGGTCTTGTTGTAGCATTCTTGCTCATATCGGGAAATAAAAGACTAATTTTGCTAGTATTTCATCTGTTTTATTTGTACTTTTTTCTACCTACCGTTAACCTTTTGATGTTGTTATTGCCGCATGTTTATATTAATTCCTCTGTAACATTCCCGACTACACTCAATTCAATTTTGCTCTAGCCCAGTAGAGCGGTAAACTTAGCATTTCTCTCACCAGTACACTCCTGGTATGATATTTTTTTTTCTGGATTCTTCAGCTCCTGATGGAAGTAATTGTAAATGTTTTTGTCATTATAACAATTAAATAAACAAAACATTTCAAATCGCCTATCATCAGATAAAAGCTCACGAAGCAGTTCTTAGAGCATAAAAAAATAGGATTAATCTTTTTATCATTTATTTTGTAAAACTTTTACCTATATATTAATATCAATTAAATACTATCTATTTATTGTTATGTAAATATCAAGTTTATTATTATTTTTATGTTTCTCTGAGTTGAAGTTGATATCTGTTTTTGTTTTTCATCCCTGAACTTCAGGTCGAAACGTTGGCACAAATAAATATTTTCTGTATGTTTAATGACCGCATCTCCCTCCCCCAACCATCTTCATCTCATATCAATCTATGGGCAACTATTAACAGTTGAACAATAAGTTATATCGATAAAACCTCTAAAGGAGCTTTAATAATAAGATTTAAAAACAGAGATAAGATAGTGAGGCATGAAGGAGGTAGGGATTAGGCAGGAAGGGTTGGGTAGGGAGGAGTGTTTGTCTTGCAGCGCCGCTGGTCGCCCGGTGATCCGATTAGTGTCCATTACTAGCAGATTAGATCCCGAGGATTAGCAGGTATTAGCAAAGTCTGCCCTAGAACAGGGTCCGTGTAGTCTGTCGGCGGAGCTGAGCAGTCTAATTCTGTCGACAGCAACCACTGGCCAGGATCAGAGAGTGCAAGGAGAGCACGATAAGTATTCGATAATAATAATAACAATATAGGCTTAGTGAACCCGAAGGTTCGATTCCGATACCAGCATTCGTTTTTTTACACACGCTTGTCCACTAACACCCTTCCAAATCGAAATCAACCAAATCAGACTTAACGTAATCTTCCCATCCATGTTTGGGTCAAACTATCGGACGTTTACCCGTTCATTATATATACAATAAGTAAATAGAAGGAACCACCCATTGGCGGTACTTCAAACATTAATTTAAATTAGAAGGTCCCGTGGCCAACTTCTTTTCAGACGCCTCGGAGGATTATCAGGGATTGTTAAGGATGAAAGATTAAGTTAATGGGTTATGATGATTAAAGAGTTTGGAATGAAAAGAGGCATATCTGTTTTGGACCAAATCTGCAACGAATGGGATGTTAAGTCTTTGTGGATGAGTTTATTTGTAACGTAATAAGGAGCATCAAGGATTTTACGTAGGATTTTGGATTGTAAGGATTGGATGCAGGAGGAATTTGATGGTTTGATGGAGCCCCAGAGCTCAATTCCATATGTCCAAATTGGTCTGATTATCGGAGTGTATACTAATGTTTTGTAGTGAATGGGAAGTTTAGAGCGTTTGTCAAGTAAGTGTATTTTTTTTTCCTCTTTCGGCCAAGACTCCCATTGGAGTCCTATACTGACTAACCATGGTTGGGGGTCAAAGTTCTTCATTTTGTGGGACCGCCACTCAATGAAAAAAGTCAACCTTCCAGGCCGGATGCGAACCGGCACCGCTATAGACATCAAATTGGTAAGATTGTGTCTTAACCACTGAGCTATGGGCGGCCCCAAGTAAGTGTTGTAGCAATCGGAATCTACGAGCAGTTTCTTGTCGTTTCAGTCTTGTGTGTGGATTTCAAGTAAGTCTCTTGTCAAGATGGATCCTAAGTATCGAATTTGTTCAACAGGCGTTAGTGGAGTATTTAGAAAGGATACTGTAGGACAGGAGGATAGAGGTTTACGACGGAGAGTAAAGGTGATCTGATGGGGTTTGTCAGGATTTATTATTATTCTCCAGTTTTGACACCATTCTTCAATAGATGTTATGTGTGTCTGTGATGCATTAGTTGGGTCGTTGTTTACAGACAATGTACAAGTGTCATCATCAGCTATGTTGTTAGGACTATGTTAGGGTGGGTTGGGATGTCAGCTGTATAAACCGTATGAAGAAGAATTGAAATGTGAAATTATGAATTGATTAAAAAATTATGAATTGAATTAACGGAAATGTGAAACTATTGCTGCATGGGAATCTGGGTGGGTTGGGATGTCAGCTGTATAAACCGTATAAAGAATGGGACCTAAGATACTACCTCGAGGAACACCAGCGGACTGAGAAAAGAGAGATGAGTAGGCTAGTCCTCAACCTTACACGCCGATTTTATTCGCCGGGATGCTATGACCAGAATTATATTTACCAGGTGCAATTCCCTCACTAAACTAGGTGATGAAGAAACTCCTTATTTTAAATCCGACCGAACCTCGAATATTAAAATATAGATTTATTTAGGTGATATTCAAGTCATCCATCAGGACCTCAATGTTCCACATGTTGCCGATTTGGCCAGAACCAGATACCGTTCCTTCCATAACATACTTCCCAACCACCCAAATCCACTTGTTTCTAACCTGGCTTCTCCTTCATTACCTAATAATCCTCCTAGGAATCTGAAAAGAAGATGGCCTCGAGATTTTCTCCTCTAGAAATGTTATTGGAGTTCTATCAGTGGATAGATTCTCCACATGTTTGTATCATGTCACTATGTCACCTACAGCAAATTCACTTGTTGTATATATGTGTATACAGTTGTAAATAACAATAAATAAATTATTAAAAAAAAAAAAAATTTAGGTGATATAATACAATGTATATATCTAATTTTTTTTTTATATTTACATCGCTATCAAACAAATCTACAATAAAAGTTATAATATTCATAAACTCTATTAATTATAAAATAACATGATACTATAATAACATGATTTTATTTTTTTTTTCAACAATAATTCAAATTAATCAATTGTTTTGAGAGAGTGATGGATGGATTGAAGCAGGCCCATTATCATACATAACAGATGAGAGAGAGTAATAAATAACAGCTCCTGGAGAGAACTCGTCGTGGAATATATGTTTCAAGTTGAAGGGTATGGCCCTCACTGACATATATACAGCTCCTGCAGCTGATATACGCACACCGCACACCAGCATGACATACAAAGAGGTACATGAATTGTGAGGTAGCTACATCAATAACAAACTCACCTCCCACACTCGAGACCTAAATCTTCCCTCCCAATAGCCTACCACACCACCCCTCCCTTCCTCTTTCCGATCCGATAAATTATTACACCGGATCCTTTATGAGAAGATAAAAATATCACGACAAAGCTCATGAATACATACCATGAATTTCCCTCCCTCTCACATATTCTATAGCTTCAATTTTCCCCTGATATGATAGTACTTCCTATTGCTCTGGCTGAGTTATTAGTATAAGAGTCAGGTTGTAAAAAGTAAGTTATTTCACCTCAATTTATAATTACTTTCACAAAAACTACGTATGATTACTTGTCAAAATAGATAAGTGTAATACAAAATGGCGCCGGGTACGAAATGTTAAATAAAATGAATTTTTCAATTCAGAGCTCCTTACTTTTAAAACTACTAACAGTACTAAAAAACCTAATAGAAAATCTTTTAAAGTAGAATAAATTTGCCAAAATATGAGCCCTAATAGAGCTCTTTACGTTCAATAGTTCCCTAGATACAGCGTTTTAATTTAGTAGTCAATGAATTTATAATAGGAAATCTCAGTGACCATGAGACATACAGATGTCTATTAACACTCAAATTAAATCTAGTTTCATGATAATACAAGAGCCCAAAAAGAGAAAAAAGGCAGTTATCTCATTCAAATTTTTTATTACTCTAATGAAAACTATGTATAATTACTAGTCAAAACTGATGAGTCTGCGAAGTATAGATAGGGGAAATAAAAAATTGTCAGCTGTTTCAAAACGTTAAAAAACATTAATTTTGCATTCGGAGCTCTATATCTTTAAAACTACCCACAACAATAGAAAATCTAAGAGAACATCATTTAAAGAAGAGTAAATTTGCTAAAATATTAGACCTGATAGAGCAATTTATGTTCAATAGTTCTCGAGCTATTTCATAAAATGTTGTACAGAACGTACTCAAAGATCAGTAGTGAATTTATTTTGAAAAATCTATATCTCAAAAACCATTTCACGTACAGATGTCTATTAGCACTCAAATTAAAGCTAGTTTAATGAGCTATAAAGTAGTTTATGATTTTTATCTTCGTTGGCGTAGTTTATATAAAATTTACTAAAATAAATTGATTTTTAGTTGTTCAGGCAAATTTTCATTAGCCAAATTTATATTTATATGCAAATATCATAAAAACTACTATCTCTACGAAGATAAGAGTAATAAACTATTTTATAGTAAGTTAAATTTCCTTTATTTTGAGTGTTGGCAGACATGTGTGCGTCTTATGGATCTAGAGATATATTTTTTCAAAAATCAAACAGTTTAAACGAACAACTAGAAAAACATTTTGTGAATTTATTTTGTCAAATATCAAAAATACTACTACTCATACGAAGATAAACGTTATAAACTATTTTATAGTAAATTTAACTAGCTTTAATTTGAGTGCTGACATACGTCCTAGGGTTTCTGAAATAATTTTTTTCAAAGCTCAAACTTATTATCTAAATAAGACTTCCAAAAGAAAGTAACAAAATGTTTATTTCTAGTTGTTCGGACTGAATTTTAATTTAGGAAAATCTATATCTCAGGAACCATTGGACGTACAGATGTCTGCCAGCGCTCAAATTAAAGGTAGCTTGATATAAAATAAAGAGGCTCATATTTCAAGAAGTGTATTCAACTTTAAATGATCTTCTATAATGTATTTAAATTATAGTTTATTAACGATTTGGAGCGCCAAAAGAAAAAAAAAATTTTTAAACGTTTTGAAAGAGCTACCATTTTTTATTCCTCCTACCAATAGTTGACAGACTCATCAATTTTAACTAGTTATTATGCGTAGTTTTCATTTTAAAAAATTCTTAATCTTTCTTGAAAGTTTCCTTTTCTAAATTATTTTATTGCTTACGTTCTTATCTATGGTTAATTATTTGTCATTTGAGAACAAAATTTACCAGAACGAGCAGTAGTTGAATTATGGAAATTAATTACCTATTTATTTTATTGTTACTCAAATTTAATTTTTCTTTTTATTATACATAAATTATTTTTTAATATTCAATTAGATTTATTTTATTATATAGATTCATATTTCTAATGTACAAATAATCATGATAATATTATCTTTTTTTTATATATATTTCTTTATTATTATTATTATTATTTTGATTCAGTTATTCCTATTATTATCATTTACATTTTTTTCCCTTTTCTATTTTTTTGTTATTTCTTTTCAATTTTTTTTTTTATTGTTCTATATCTGTACATATTTTATGAAATAATATTTGATAACTAATACCAGATGCCCTTAATTTATGGCAGAGTGCATTAATTCTCTTCAGTGAAATTATTAAAATGATATGGTGTAAAACGGATATTTAGATACCTTCATGGAACTTCTTCATAAAGACGGTAAGAAACAGGCTATATTTTCATAAATAATTTAATTCAGTGAAATTATTAAAATAAAATAAAATATTAATAAGTTTTACTTTTTTATGTATCTTTACGGACCTCCTATCGAGCGAGAAGTAACACAAAAATCATTTTTTAATATATTATTTCTTTAAAAACCATACAAGTAATATCTACTAGTTGATTAGAACTGTATACGATGTATATGGTCGTCGGTCAGAAAATGGCTGTACATGTGAAAAAATGTTTAGAAATTTGAAATTCTGACTTATATTGACTTATATATTATATTTAAATTTTTATACATATTAATAATTGAAGAAGGTAAGGGTTATGGTTAAAAAAAAACAAAAATAGTTAACAACAATTTATTTTCTAACGCTTTGTCACACTTTGTAGAGCTTCATCGTGCCTGTTCTAGTTTTAAATTTGAAATTATCTTTAACTATCAACTTGAAGCTCTGCAAAGTGGGCCGAAACATTCTTTCATTACCGCAACCCTGACTATCTTCTTCATTAATTAAATTCTTAAACTAATTTAAGAAAAACCGAAACTAATTAATTTATATTTATCAATGGATAATTGTCATTGACAGTATTGATCGACATCAGGAGTATATGTTACTATTTGCTGTCGTAGAGGGCGCCTGCTAGGCACCTGAGAGCGATATCCTGAGCCCTGATCCTAAGGGGCCATGCGAGGGCACGGAGGGCCACCACTTGCCCAAATACACCTCACACAATGGCCCGCAAAGCCCTCCGTCGACGGCTAAGTGAAAATTGATTCCCGTCTGGAGGGCGAGGAGTCTCTACCTCATCATGGCCGGTCTGGGGCCTGGGAATGAGTGTCTGAATATATATATTGTGGAACAGTGGTACTACTTTTAAAAAAAAGAAAATGCAGAAGAAGTGCTTATCGATTTTATTTCAACTTAAAGGGTTTTCTATAATATTGAGGGTCCTCAAAATGATAAAAAATATTTTTGAAATTTGAAAATTTAAAATATATCGATACGCAAGCACGCCATCATAAAATTGGCTTTATTTCGATTCTTCGCACCTTCGAAAACATATAAGGAGACCTTAATATTACAGAAATCAAAAAAAATTTAAATAAATCAATACGCAAGCACGCCATCATAAAATCTACTTTATTTACATTCTTTGCACCTCCGAAAACATATAAGGAGACCATAATATTATAGAAATAAAAAAAGTTACAATAAATCGATACGCAAGCGCGCGATCACAAAATCGTTTTAATTTTCATTATTTGCACCTCCGAAAACATATAAGAGGCCTATAATATCATAGAAATCAGAAAAGTTAAAATAAATCGATACGCAGGCGCGCGATTATAAAGCATTGATTTTTAATTTTTTTTTTTATAATTGTTACCTCTACAGAGTAATATTTTTTAAGTATCATCTATTATCTACTAAAAATATTTTACGTATACTTCCAAGTGTGCTTGTTATTATTTTTTTCTGAACTGAGGTAGATATCTCGTTTAGTTGTTTTCAGCTCAGATGAAGACCTTAATCCTTTAGGGCGAAACGTCGGCACGAATAAATAAGTTTTACTTATTAGTATATCTTTACTGACCACATCTTCTCCTAATATCGAATCGACAGTAAACTATAAGCTCGTTAAAAAATGCATTTAATTTTTAAATAGTTGTTGCTGGAGGTGTTCTAGTGTTCTAGAGGAATGATTTTGAAGCGAGTTGGTTCACGATAAGGCTGAGTTGTTTTGGTATGTATCAGCAGTACCTGTTGTCCCTTATCAGAGTTCCTTATATAATCTTTTATCTTGTCTCCTGTAACATCCTGGCTCCCGTACGGGAAATATATTGTCTACAAGCCAAGGCTCGATAAATCTTCCTTTATGTGTTGGGTGTATCTATCCTCTTAGTTTTATCTTTGCTAACCTAGTAAATTTTGCAATATTCTCTCATTTATTTACCTCCATCTTTTTTAATAATAAGTAATTATCAATGATTAAGTTTTTCCTTCCAGCTCCATTTTCCCTATATTTATATTAAACATAGAAAGTTCGATTCTTTTAATTGAATCGATTAACTTCTTGTGGACGATCGTTTCTTTTGAATGATTCATTGTTTGACTCTTTCTACTATTTTTTATTTTTATTTTATTTTAATGAACATTTTACAAATTATATATTTGTCCATTTAATTGTACTACTCGTTGCTCAAATTGTATAACTGTAATTTAAATTTATCTGTAGTTTATTTGTTATAATAGGGTTAATCATGACCTGTTAAATGTTATAAGTATAGGATTGTGAGAAGCCCTATTTAAAGTCATGTTAAATGTTAAATGCATAAGAGCTCCTTGCGGATTTTCTTAGCAATTTGTTTTATAAACTTTCCTTCCAAAACTTTATGTTATTGTTTGCTAATATGTTTTGATTAAAGCAATTTATTACAACATGCCAAATTGAGTGAAAAATGAAAGTTTGGCTACTAGGTGTCTTGTTGATCTTTCAACTTGTGAGGAACAGAATCAACATGAGCTAATTAGTAACTGTCATTACACTATTATTATTGTCTCTTCCAACCTCTTACATTTCTGACAATCCTCCGAGGTGCCGGAAAAGAAGATGGCCACGAGATCTGCTAATGTTAAACTAATGTTTTTTTTTTTAAAAAAAACCTTTTATTTTATTACATATTTGTGTTCTTCACTGACTGCACCCCTTACCGTCTTCTCCTCATATATATTATCCACGCTCAACAATCTACTCATCATTAAGTTATATTTAGTTTAGATTTATTGATATTAGTATTTTTACAGTATTTTATTTCTTTTATGTATATTCTTCTTTTTAAATCTATTTATTATTTATTTTTATTTAATTTCTTTATTATATTTTTATCACCGGTTAATCCGGAGAGCCGGTTGACAAATCATTCTTTCGTCCAAACTTCCTGCACAAAACCTCACCAAGTTTATTAAAAATTGCAGTATGAGATGCGAAGGGATCATGCAAGTTAAATGGACAGCCGCACAGCTGTGTTTGTACAACTAACCTTTACTGAAGGATAAAATTAAATCCCACACACAATACAACGCCTGCCCGTGCGCAGGGAACAGAACCACGTAAGGACGTGGAGCAGAGCGGACAAAAGAGTTACAACATACGGACACAGAACCCGAAGAGTACAAATCAGCACAGAAGACATTAATCATAAATAGCCATTGAACTAGCGTGGAAGAGACATTAAATCACTTTATTCTAAAAGCCAGCCGCCCCCTCTTCGGTGGGGACGGGGGTGATACAATTACCCGCTCCGTCCCCAGGGAGCGTTAGTCATCACCTGCAGGCTGTCATGTCTACCTCGCGTTTTGTTTACACATGTCTGCCTTCGATTGTCTCTGCTCGCGACAGTCTGTCGTCTCATTACCCTCGACCTGACAAATTAGCGGAAGGAGGTCGTCTGGGGTGTGTTTGAACCTAGTTCTCTCTTAATTTCTTATTTTAAAAGAAGTACCTTCAATTAAAATTTCGATTCATACTTACAGCTTGTATCTTAGATATGTCCAGAAATACTCAAATAATATTAACATTTGCGAATTATAACAGAAAATAAAACAGTTCCCTCCCAAGGACCAAAAAAATCTTATTTTCTTATTCTTGAGAATTATCAGTTATTTGGCTAGTAGTTTTTAAAGTATTGATTTGATAGTTTCCCAGCCTGCATTTACGTGATATTATCTTTTTATATTTTAATTAGAGAAAGCTTAACTGGTCACTTTAATATTCACAAGAATTTCTGTTAGTTTGATTTGAAAGAGCGTCATGGTGGTCAAAGCCCGTTGGTTATTGGTTTTGCTAAGGTATAGTTGTTCCAGAGAGTCATACCTTTGGCTTGATGTGCGGGTCTGCACCATTGGGTTTCACTTGCGTGAGGTTTGAAATATTATTCCACTAAACAATTATAAGTTATTTAATAGTATATCGTAAATAAAGGAAGATGAAAAGGCTACTCTAATTTTAATTTAGAGTAGGATAGGTAGATAATTGTAATAATTAAAGGCTGATTATTAAGTTAGACTTATGGATGAATTTAATTCCTCTTTCTATTATAGACTCCTCGTTTCTCAACGCTATTGGAACTTGTAGTGATTACATTCTTCAAAAATGTGTTTGACGGTCAGATGACATTTCGAACATTTTGGAAGGGCCTCTCCTGTTATAACGAGGACGTTTCTCATTCGGGTATGTCCTATTCTGAGTCCCTAGTTCTTTGCGGCGACTAGTTCGGTTTGATGTAATTCAGGACTTCGGACCTTTCTTTATAGATTTTAATTTACTGGGAAGACTTACGACCCACATTGCCTGCCATTTTTTATTTTTCCATTCCTTTGAAGGGCGAGCAAGTTCCTGTGCAGTTAAGATAGCTGTGGTTCTACCTGAGAGGACTAGAGCTTCTCTAGCAGCTTTGTCGGCCATCTCATTTCCCGTAATACCAACATGTCCTGGGGCCCAAAGTAAACTGATTTACCTATTTGTTTTAGCATTATTAAGTATTCATGGATTCGTTGAACAAGGGGTGAACTAATACATAAGAATAATAATACACTATATCTAGTACTTGAAGAGCGCTGATGGAGTCCGATATTATTGCTACATTGCCATTTGGTATATTTGGCATGCAAAAGTAAAGGGCGGATGCTATGGCATTTAGTTATGCAGTATAAATAATAGAGATGTGATACAGTTTTCTCTTATGGGGTGTGTTTTATGTTACAAAGGCGATCTGATTTCGAGCCATCATTATATATTGCGGTATGTTCTGGCAGAGTTTGTAGTAGTTCTCGGAACATTTCTTAATATTTTGTTAGCGGCATTTGGATAGCTGCAGATGTACATTTGATTTTAATTCAGTGACAGGTAGTGTTGTATTTATCTTCTGTTTGAACATTCTAGAGAATTTAGGATTGTAAATGTTCTTATAAGTTGGATGCGAGGATTGCAGTTATAGTCAGGAAAGATAATTTGTAGCTAATATTTGCCGTCTGAAGATTAGGGGTAAAAGAGTCTTCCAATTAAATATACAATATAATGAATACAACTGTGTAATAAATAATAATAATAAATACATGAGAAAAGCGGAGTAACATATATAAATCAAATCCAAAGTCAGTGCTGAGCTAAACCAACTAAAAGAGGGAAATATAATATAGCGGGTTAGCAAACAAACGATTTTTTGATGGGCCGGTGAAAGGAGGATTATCACATGAATGGGCCACCTTTTGTCAGGTCGGCATATTGTTGTGGCGGAAGGTAGATGTGGGGATGGAGGTGGTTCTGGATTACCATCACAAAGGCTCGCAGCTTTATACATCATACCATCCTCGAGTCCTCCCTCTGTGGCGTTCCGCTGTCTCGTTCCCGTCTGGAACTGTATCCTGGACTGGAGGGTAGGGGCTATTGTTTAGTTACTTCCTACTTTTCCGATAGTTCTTTCTCTGGGTCTCCATGTGAATTCTGTCCAAACAGCTCTAGTGAACTGTTATCTCACGATAACACGTAGTAGCTAAATTATCAAGACAAAAATATTCCTTAATTTGAGAGACAAACAATAATACAACATAAATTTTATTTTCAAAGACAGAAATTATTCTCTGATTATGTGTTCGTAAGATGAAAAGATATCCGTGAAAATTTGTGACTTAGAGAACATAAATGATGACTAAGTTTCAAACAAAAATGTGCAAAAACAACCCGTCAAAAATATTGATGTAAAACATAAATTATAAAAAAAAAAAAAAAAAAAAAATATGATTAATTGGTTTCAAGTCTGAAGATAACTTATTATTTTTAATTAAAAAGTCAAATGTGTCTGACAGTGCACTATTTTTGAAATATCTGACCAAATCAGGCCAGGTAGATATTCAATTGTTTTCTACGGTGATTAAATCATTAGTGTATATGCAGCTCTAAGTTCATGCTTTTTAATTTTGTTTGAGGATGCGATCCTTAAGCAGATGATCCAGGAAGAGGTCAAAAAGGTAGCACAAAAACGTTGTGTTATACACCAACGTTTCGCCCAATATTGCAGGGCATCATTAGGGCTTTCGCCTTGCAAATGAACAAAAGAGATGAAATATTCCACTCTGTTTACTTGCTTAGCGAGAGCTCTGATGAAGATATCTTATATAGGGCGAAACGTTGGTATATAAGAAATAGTTTATTTTTTCATCACATGTGTACTCACAGTTAGTAATAATCCTTTGATTGCTCCACACACTCTCCACTCCAATACCACAATTCTCGAAGAATGGTGTCGAAATTGGAGGATAAAAATAAATCCCAACAAATCACATTTAATCTTCGTCGTAACCCTGCCGACTGCCTTACAGTATACTTTAATAATGTGGCTCTTACCCCTGTAGAACAGATTCGTTATCTTGGACTACATCTTGACAAACGAATAACATGGAATCCTCACACAAGACTGAAAAGACAGGAAACTGCACGCAGATTCCGACTATTACAGCACTTACTAGACAAACGGTCTAAACTTCCAACTCATTACAAAAAACTGATCTACTTGACTATAATAAAGCCCATCTGGACATACATAGTTAGCTCTGGGGCTCCACCAAACCATCAAATTCTTCCCGCATCCAATCGTTACAATCCAAAATCCTACGTAAAATCCTTCATGCTCCTTATTACGTTACAAATAAACTCATTCACAAAGACCTTAACATCCCATTCGTTGCAGATTTGACCCAAAACAGATATGCGTCTTTTCATTCCAAACTCCTTAA